>NW_006198649.1:2126284-2191456 GCF_000334495.1 Tupaia belangeri chinensis
TGCTGGTTTGATTTCATGATCATAACCAGCATTGCCGCTGCACTATTGTCAGTGTATGTAACCTGAATCTAATCACAAGGAAATAAAAAGACAAACCTCTAGGAGTCAGCATGTAGTGTTAAGGTGCTGAACTCCCACATGGCTGACCGTGGTTCAAATCCTGGATCTGGTGGTTTGGAAACCAGGCCAGGCATATGTGCATGCATGCCCAAAATCTCAGGAGGAGAATGGATGAGAAAGGATTATGGCATGGCCAAACCACTTAGGGAGTGATTTCTCACTTTCCCTCTCACCGTCTCTCTCTGTCTCTCCCCTTGCAGGTGAGCACAAGCACTCTATTGCAAAAATCGTAAAAAGAGAGAGAGAGAAAAAAAAAAGAAAAGCCACCTCTAATTCTCAGGCATTTTGTAAGACATTTGGCTTGTATTCTGTAAATGTCAATGTCACAAAATACAAAGGTGATAGGGAAACTTTTCTATATTAAAGAAGATGAGGTGATAAACAGCTGCAATATGTGAGTCTTAATTTCAATTACAAACAATAGGAGACAAATATGAATGTAGATCAAATGTTGGACAATGTCTTTGCAGCCTTGTTAAATTTATTGTTTGTCATGACAGTAAGAGATTATGTATTAATTCTCTAGGGCTGCCATCATAAAAACCACAGACTGGGTGGTATAAACCAGTGATTCCCACCTCCAGCACCAGAGTCTGGCCTCATGGAAGACAATTGCTCCACAGCTTGGGGAGGTGGGGGTGAGAGTAGAGATTGGTCCTGAAATTACCCAATCACGTCATATCCACCATGCACCCCATTTCCACCAGTATCACATTGCAATATCCAATGAAAGAATCATACAATAGTGCTCATGCACCCATGAGAATTCAGTACCACCAGGGATCCACCAGTGATCCCGCAGGTGGTAGAACCCAGGTGGCAATGCAAGCACTAAGGAGTGACTGCAAACACAGATGTGGTCTTTGCTCTCCTGCCACCCACCCCACCGCTGCACAGCTCAGCAGAATGACATCAATCTGCACCCAGGGTTTTGGGATGCCCCGGTGTAAATAATAGAAATATATTTTGCCTCAGTCACAGAAGTCAGAAGTCCAAGAGCAAGAAGTCAGCATGCTTGGTGTCTTCTGAGGCTTCTCTGTGGCTTGCAGGTGGCTAGTTTATCCCTGTGTTCTCATAACGCCTTTCTTTCATGTACTTTACATCCCTGATGTCTCTCTTGGGGCAGGGGGAAGAGTTGATTTCCTCTACTTATAAGGACACCAGTCACATTGGATTAAGCCCACCCTACTAGCCTCATTTTAATTTAATTAGCTCTTTAAATGCCCTGTCTCCAAAAACAGTCACATTCTGAGGTACAAGAGGTTTGGACTTTAATACACCAATTTGGGGGAAACCAAATTCATCCAGTAACAGTTTACATTAGATACTATCTTGTTTCTTAGGGGATACATGCAGAAGTGAAGTATCATGGTACTGGAATTTATGTCAGAGGTATGTCTAAGTATATAGTAAGCACACATGCGCACATACAAACCTCTCTCTTCCCTTGCTCTTTTTCCCTTCTTCTCATTTCTGCTTCTTTCTACCTTCTAAGGGCAGTATTGTAGTAATTGGTGCATCTAGATGAAAAGTATTTTTTCAGGTTAAGGTTTGAAAGCTTTCAATGTAAGTTGAGGGGAAATAAGAAATATGACATATTTCTACATTATAAGAAGCTCGTTACAGCTTAGGTAATGAGAGAAAGGTACAGAGAAAACTCACATAAAGTTGTAAATAATGAAATCATGAGAAGACCAGGTTACACAAAGAAAAACAAGTTTTATTTATTATTCTTCTGAATCTGAGACCATGGTAAATAAAGTACATATAAATTGAAGTACAACATACAACATATGGTTATGTGGTAGAAGTTTGCCATTTTTCTCTGGTTTATTACTTACACTTTCCACTTAATATACACTATCAGTACATTGAAAGTGCTTTTATGTACGGTTCCTTAATATTTTGTTTGTTCTAAAATTCACTTGGCCTATCTAGTCTCCTCATAAGATAATGGGAGAGCTCATGGCAGGTAACTCTTTTGGACCATCTATCCCCGTGTGACTATCAGAAGGTATACTTTTCTCTAAAAACATTTTCAAAAGTAACAATTTCACAATTTTATTTCTTTTGTGATATAGGTAATTCAGACATCCATGAAAATATTATTTTAGGTTTTGAATTCTAATAAGAATAAGTATGTTTTTGATGCTAACATTTGTATTTGACTGTAGAGCATTCTAAGATCTTCTATTAATAACAAATAAATAAAGCTAATCAATATTAGATTCAGACTTTTAATTACGGTAGTCTTTACCTTAATTCAGTAACCTTATTCATATTTATCACAACTGGAAGTCAATATGATTATGCCTTTTTGTGTTTTAGTTAGCCTCATTTAAATGCTGAAACACAGACCTTCTCAAGGGTTACAAAAGATGCTATTAAATTATCAGATAAAGGAAATTCAAAACCACAACTTTAACTAGATGAAGACTTCATAGAGACTATAAGCCTGGAGGTTGGCTTTGTTTTCAGAATGTTCTTTCATCTTCCCCCACTGCTAACAACTGTTGACTCCAAGGTTCAAAACAAATTGGTTATTTGGAGTCATTATTTTATGCATAAGGCAAGTACGTGTTATTCGTAGGATAGCTATCCTTTACTGGTTCCTTGGTGGTTGAGGATGATTAATGTGGGATCTTATGAAGTATGGCCATTTTGCTTCATTTTATTGCAGGAATTATGGTAAGATGGTCACAATAAATTTTGTTGTATAGAACCTAATAAAACTCAGTGATTTCAAAGATCTATTTTAGAGGGGTTTTTTTGTTTGTTTTTCGTCAGAGAGAAGGCATGTGTGTGATAATTGGAGAGAGACTTAGGGAAAGCAAGAAAGCACCTCCCATGGGGTATGGTCACACAATCCCTTCTTCTCCATCTCTACCTCCTTTTGTGATTTGTACATGCCTTCACACATGCCCATCCTGTTTCTCAAGCCCCTGGGTCCAGGACTTGAACTGCTTGGTAGATCATGTGGAATTCAACCTCCGTAATCATCAGACCATAGGTTGGCCCATGTTTAGGGCCATTTTTAACCCTTTTGTTTAGATGTTAAGAAATTCAATCATTTTATTCTATTGTAATAGGAAAGCACACCTGCTTACGCCAATGATACGTCTACCGACCTCTGTTGCCACACCTGATCGTGGATTATGTTAAAGGTTTCACTGAGGTTCATTATAGCTTCCCAGAAACTTTGTAACTAGGGCTAAACATAGCATTCCATTTAATAATTCTCCATAATAAGCGAGTTAAATTAATATTTTTCATTTTGTTTCTAATATTCCTCTTGATTATGTCCTGCCTGTGTTGGCCGCTGCAGCATATTAAGTTGATATCCTCAGAAAATCACTACTCTGTAGTGTCAACAAATCATTTAGAACAAGCACAGTAAGATGAGATCACCTGTGTGCAACAATTGAGTAAGTAATAAGAGCAGAGCGTAGTTTCATACCCAAATCTTTTAAATTATTTTTCCTAAATGCATTACCTTAAGCTTGCTCATTTGAACCTTATATGCTGTTTTCCTGCCAAGCTGTAGTCTCTAGAGATTTTCCAACATTTTATGATCATTTACTTGGCATTCCACTATTCTTTTAATAAAGTTTAGTATCATTTGCTAATTCAGAGATTTTCATTGTGCTATTCCTCTCCAATTATTTATACAGATGTCAAGTAAAAATCGTCCTGGAATGGACCTAAAGAGATCCTTGCCTTTCACAGTTCATGCAGAGAAGAGTTCATTTATCTTTTTCCCTTTGTCACTTCTAGATCAAATTTTATTCAAAACCAAAAAAGTAAATCGTTTTAATGTAGAGTTTAGTGAAAGCTTTTACAAAAATCTTAACCATAGAACATCCATTGGTCACTTTTTATTTAAAAAACGCATTTGTATTTTCCACAAAGAGCTCTCAGCAGACTTAAACTATCACTAGTTCCTAGCAAAACCAGGAGGGATTATGAGAACCTTAAATGGCGGGGGAATGAACAGCCTTCAGCTTTTATACCAGTACCCAGCCCTGTGCTTGAATAAAGCTCAGGTCCACCGAAGGTGTACTGTGTCTCTTAGCAGCATCTAAGCATCTTACAATTTCCTATATGGAGTTCGTGACCTTAGTTAACATGGAAGTTAGGCTCACCAAGGTACTTTCCTGCACCTGCTACCCGCACACAGAAAAGAGTCCTTTTGGCAAGCTCATTCCTCTACCAAACTAACATCTATAATGTGATATTCATGGGTATAAAATTATCTGTATTTCCTATAATCATCTCCCCGAATCTCTAAAACACAAATGAAACAAAAAGTAAGAAAGCATCATCTGTAATAAGAAGTGTGGAATAGAGGAAGGAGGAAAATATGTTCATGTTGGATATCTTCAACACGCTAAATATTTTGTTTCATTCAGTCAGACACGTTCTTAGGGGGCATTACTTTTCTGATTTTACTGATTAAATATCTAGGATTCAGAAGTTAAATAACTTTCTTAGAAAGACATAGTAGCTGGGCAGTAATTGAAACTCAGGTCACTCTAAGTCTTTTGTATGTACCATCGTATATCAAAATGGATAATAATAAAAGCCGGACATGTACAGTGCCTGATAAAATGGATGTTCAACAAGTATTTGTTGAATAAAAGAGAGATGGATGTTTTTACTAAAGTTTGTACTACTTCTGCATATGCTACCATTTTTGTTCAGAGTCATTCTAAATTACAGTATTAAAGCTAATCATAATCAGCATACCATTTATTTTCAAGACAGAAAAATTAGGTCATAAAACCAAAATAATATTAAGGTGGTAGAGATAAGTCACAAGGCTTGAATTGAAACTTTTTTTTTTCTTTTGAGAAGTTTTTGCTATAGGACGCATACGCTTGCCAGAGAGACAGAGAGAGACAGAGAGACAGAAAGCGAGAAATTACCCCCCGACCCCAGGGTGATGGCCATACTGCAATCCCTTCTCCTCCATGCTCCTCTTGGGATCTTGGGCATGCGCCTGTTGTGAGTTTAAGCCACCGGGTCTGGAACTCGAACCATTGTCAACTACATGGGAGTTCAGCGACATAGCCATTATGCTAACTGCTGGTTCCAGTTGAACCTATTAATTAAGAAATTAGCAACTGAAAACAAAATTAGGAAGATTTTGTAACTACCCAGGATTAGGAATACTAGATAGCAGAATTTGGAATTGCAGAGAAAACACCGAAGCACAAAAAACAGATTGAGGCATGAGAAGCAGCTGTCTGGCAGGGCGAGATGTGCTTCAGAAGCACAGATGCTTGCTCTTGTGCACTCCCTCACAACTGCTGATTTCTTAATCAATCTCTGTGTATCCATCTATCTGCTTTCCAGCAGGGTTTTACATCCTCAATGTGAGCTGATCATGATTTCATGAGGGTGAGCTCTGTTTTTCATTTAGATTATATTAAGTGATCTATTTTTGTCAAGTTATTTGCTTTGGGCACTAAACAACTATTGGTTGGGTATATGAGGATACTGGGGTGAAAAATTAAGACATAATAATATTGGGCAGATCCTGAAAAATTGGAAGGGATCAATATCTAACAGATTTTGGTATTATTCCATACATTGATCTCAAATTGTTTCTAATATAATACTGGATTCAAGATATTAAGTACTGGTACCAACAAATTGGCGTAATGGCTATGTTGCTGGACTCCCATGTAGTCAGCCATGGTTCGAGTCCCGCACCTGTTGGCTTAAACTCGCACCAGGTGCATATACATCTGTGCCCAAGATCCCAAGAGCAGAATGGAGGGATTGTGGCATGGCCATCCCCCCTGGGGGGTGATTTCTCGCTTTCTGTCTCTCTGTCTCTCTCTGTTTTTCTGGAGAGTACATGAGCCCTATACCAGAAACTTCTCAAAAAAAAAAAAAAGATATTAAGTATTATACTTCATAATAAATGAGATTGTCTTTTACAAGTTTCACATATCTTTAAAAAAATAACTTACCTGAACTCACCTAAACTCAATGCTCTAATTTCAGCCACAGTTTATTAAATATTATGTCCAAATATGCATTTATATTTATATAGTAGGATAAGTTCTAACTGAAATGGGGACTCAATTTTGAGCATTTGTTCATACTTATTAATGAGAAAAGAAAAAGCAACAGACAGACAAGAATCAAAGAAGAAAGGAAATTGGGATTTTTTTTTTTTGGCAGTATCATTCTCTGCAGTTATTATGCTGTGCTCAAATATAAAAAAGCTGGTGAGTCCGTTATGCTCACTTTCAGTTAGCAATTTTGAAGCACTTTACATATGAGTGCTATCATCTCTATTTACATATGTAGGAAAAGTGGTGAGTAATGCACATGAATCAATTAACCTTTCGGTCTCTTGGCACTTTAGAGCCTTACCTACAGTTTTCAGTGGTCCGAATAATCCTGTAGAAACTCAGGACAGTGTAGTTGCTGCTGTTGTTTGTTTACCAGACACAGGAGATGCGTGTATACTGCAGAGACAGCTGATTCCTCTTCCCAGAGCTCTTACTTTCTCATTGGAACAGAAAGGCAAGAAACCTAAATGTTGCTTTTTATAAAAGATATCTCTAGTTTGCGTTATGCACATCCTCTATATATCTTAAATCATTTCTAGATTACCTATAACACCTATATGATGTAGATGTTCTGTAAATAGTTGTTATACTGTATTTTTATTTTATAATTTATTATTTACATCTGATCATTGTACATCTTCATAAAAGTGTACAATATGGTTTTTCAAAGCAAGATGTGACAATCAAATCAAAGACATTACTATGTATATCATCTTTAACAGAGAACTTTACATTCTTATGTCTGTTAAATGTTTTTTTCTTTGATTCTCTTTCTGCCCTTTATAGTTAAATTTTAATATAATTAGAACTCTAAGAATATATGGCTTTATAAGTACATAACACTTTAGAGCAGATCAGGGAACTATTGAGAGGAAATTGAACAGAGCACGTTTCCATAATTTAACAGACTTGGAGTTTTAAACCAAAACCTATAATTACTCATCTGTATGATCCTGGGCAAAACAATTTATCTCTCTAAGTCTCTATTATAATTTAATAATTCCACTTTCTGAGGTAAACAAAGGATATAATTTTATCATAGTAATGTAGAATTTAAAATTAGCCCAGAGTTCATTTTTATTTAGTACAAATTAGCACCACATTTTTTTTCATTTTTAATTTGTGAGAGGGTATATGCACACACCAGAGAGAGAAAGAGACAGAGAGAGAGAGAAAGAGACAGAGAGGGAGAGCAAAAAAGCACCCCTTATGATCATGCCACTTTTCCTTCTCCATTTCTCCTTTTTTATTTATTTATTTATTTAAAAAGGTTTTTGCTATAGGGCGCATGTGCTTGCCAGATAGACAGAGAGAGACAGGGAGACAGAAAGCAAGAAATCACCTCCCAAGGAGGATGGCCGCAATCCCTTCTCCTTCATTCTCCTCTCGGGATCTTGGGCACATACGCACACGAGCTCTGCGTGAGTTTTAAGCCACTGAGTCCGGGACATGAACGACGGTCGACTACGTGGGAGTCCAGTGACATAGCCATTACACTAACTGTTGGTCCCTATTTCTCCTTTAGAAATTTTGGGCACATGTGCCTGTCATGTTTTTCAAAGCTTGAGTACTCAAAACTAGACTCCAACTGTGAGATTGACCTTGAGGGATGGAGCTCCCTTAGCCACCAGGGCGCAACCTGACCCTTGCATCACATTTTTAATTTGATTTTTAAAAATTGATAGCATCACTTGAAGTGAGAAATCCATGAACAAAGAAAAAATAACTTTTCATGTTTACTTTGCTTCTCTCCTCTCTCTACTTTTCTCTGCCTCCTGCTTTACAGGCATTTTCTGTTACACTTATATAGATGTTCTTTGACTTACAATGGGGTCATATCTGGATAAACCCATTATAAATTGAAAATACAATTAAGTAGAAATGTTTTTAATATATCTAACCACCAAACATCATAGCTTATCCTAGCTTGGCTTAAATGTGCCCAGAACACATACATTGGCTTACAGTTGGAGAAAACATCTCAAACAATGCATATGTTACAATAAAGTGTTAACTATTTCATATAATTTATTGAATACTGTATTGAAAGTGATCATAGGATGATTTCCTACTGCTGCTCTGCATCATGGGAGGGTGTGTATTGCATATGTTAGCCTTGGAAAAGACCAAAATTAAAAAATGTGAAGTATAGTCTATTGAATGCCATTGTTTTCATACTGCAATAAAGTCAAAACACATTATTCAGGGACCGTCAAATGCCTCAAATATCACTAACTGAAGTCCTGACTCTGTCTTTTTAAGCCAACAGCCACTGTTAGCTTTCCATGACATAATGTGAAGAACCTAAGTCAGAGTATTTGATTGACTCTGTCCAGCCAGTGTTGTACTGGGAGCCCCAGGATAAGTGTCCAGCCTGGGTCTAATCAGCTATCTAAGAGGAAGGGGTGAATGTACCACCCTGTGGAAGAAGCTGGGATGCAGCAGCTATGTCCTTTGAGGAATGGGACAGCCATTCCTTGAGAAAAAAAGATGATCAACTTAAACAGCTAATCCAACCTGAAATTCTTATCCATAACATTCTACATTTTATGAACAATGTCAATGTTATAGACTATTTTCTAGGTTCATTGTGGATAATATAATTTATTTAGAATGCTTTGGTCATAAGACAATTTGGCGTTAGACCAGGAAGCCAGAACATAGCCCACTAGATTACTATCTTGTGCTCGTTCAACCATACAATTTTCATCTTTCCTTTATAAATATAAAATGTTGGAAATGCATTTTGCCACACAATTTAACTTCAAAAGAGATAAAATCTTATTATAATGACTATATAAAAGTTATTATTTGGGTAATTTACTTATGGGATTTTTTTAAAAAAAAGATTGTGTGACGGAAATTACATATACTATATTTCTTATTATTTTATTGGTTTTACTCAAAGTGGGATTAAATTTTGCTTTTTTTAAATTTGAATTTTATTTTATTTTATTTTATTTTATTTTTGGAGAGGTTTTTTGCTATAGGGCGCATGTGCTCACCAGACAGACAGAGAGAGACAGAGAGACAGAAAGCGAGAAATCACCCCCCCAGGGGGGATGGCCACGCCGCACACCCTTCTCCTCCATTCTCCTCTCGGAATCTTGGGCATGCTCACACACGCGCCCGGCATGAGTTTAAACCACTGGGTCCAGGACTCGAACCGTGGTCGACTACGTGGGAGTCCAGTGACATAGTCATTATGCTAACTGCTGGTCCCAAGCTTTGCTTTGTAACTAGCTCTGTGTTTCCTATGGCTAAACAAAGTAAAGGATGCAGGAAATTACAAATAGTGTATTTTTAGACTTCTGTATTTTCCGAGAGTGTTGATTATATCATTGACTACTCAAATAAACTTTTACTTAAAGTTATCTTATAGTAGTTCAAATTTTTGTGCTAAATTGCTTTTTTTATAAGCTATACTGACTCAACTCGTCTATTGTCAGTAGCACATTTGACTCGTGTTTCACTTGAAGTGATATAAGTGTTCCATCTTCCATGTGCCTTAATCATATATATTTGTGAGATAAGAATTTTTCAGCTTAGCAAATGTCAGAGAATTTCATCCAAATAAGCTTAAGCAAAATGGAGAAATGCAATGGTTCAAATTAATAAGTAAAACGGTGCTGACTTTGGATGGGTAGATTCACAGATTCAAAATATGTCCCTGGGTTCTATAGTGTCTCCGTCATTTTGAGATGGACTTTCCTAGGTATGAACGAATAAAATCCTCTCCAGATTTAGCACCAAATCATTCCCCTTCAGGTACCATGGTTTGGTTTTGTTTTTTAATTTTATTTTTAATCCATTTATAAAGTTCTCATTCACTTTCTGAGATTCAGACAAGAATTGCTCTCAAATCAGGTGGACTGAGACTGAGAAAGACATGGTCTCCTAAATGATCTTTGGGCATTGTATCAGTCAGGGTTCTACCCAGGAAACGGAACCATCAGGGTATGTAAGTAGAGACAGTGTAATTGTAAGAAGTGGCTTATCTTACGCACTGTGGAGTCTGACTGGTTAGATTGGAATCTGCAAGACAGCCAGTTACGAAGGCAGCCGCATCTTTTGGGCAAGAGCTGATACTATAGTCCACAGATAGAACTTAATTCTTCAGAGAAACTGCAGTTCTGCTATTTCAACTAATTAGATCAGCCCTGCTTAGATATTGAGGATATTCTATTTACTTAAATTCAGCAGATTATAGATGTTAATACATCTGTATCACACATACAAAATACCTTTATAGTAACACCTAGATTAGTATTTGTTTGAACAACTGGGGTCTATCCCTTGCTAAACTGACATGCAAGGCTGAATATTATAGGCTCTGATAATGTATGGTAAAAAAGAAATGAAGCTTAAACACTGGATGAAAATGTTAGACATTTGTAGGAAGAATTATAGGAATGATTTAAACAGTGTGTTCTCTTTGAAAAACTAGTTGGCCCACATAATAAATGACAAAAACGTAGAAAAATTACTATTATTGAATAAACTACTGTATATCATTATTTTAACTATGACACTAACAAGAGCTTGTGAGTAAAATAACTATTGGTTAACATTCTGAAGAGCTACCTTGCCCATCCATCCTTGAGTATTCATGAATTGTAAAGCACATGTACCCTGAATAGATTTATTTGCTATTATCTCTAGTGGTGTAGATCAGATGCCTTAAAATTCTCTATTATATTCTCAAAACTAGAGTTCAGTTTTCTGAAAAGAAATTGATAGATAGTGACAGCTGGTTAAAACAGAAACGTTTTGGGGACAGCAGGTAGCATGGTGGTTGAGGTGCTGAACTACCACGTGGCTGACTGCGATTTGAGTCCTAGACCTGGCAACTTGCCTTCTCACTTTCTCTCTCTCTCTCTTTCTAGTAAGCACACATGCCCTGAAGCAATTTTCAAAATTATAATATTAATAAATAAAATTAAAAAAATAATTCTTTAATAAAACACAAAAACTGTTTTCATTGCTGGTAGTAATGGCACAGTGGTAACACAAGGAAGGCTCTGTGAGGCTGTACTAATGGGAAGATCCCAAGTTCATGCCCAGGGATCCCCTTGTTCATGCACAAGACATGATCCAGGCTGGCCGAGACGAGGGGGGTGGATTGCAGCATCAGATTCTGTTAGAGGTGCCTATTTCTCTCTCTCTTTGATTCTTCTTTTCTCTCTCTCTCTCTCATGGAAGAAATACAATATTTAAATTTTAAAAAGATTTTGCCATTATTAATAAGGCTAGAATGAATAACAGTGCATATGTTGCTTATTATTTCTAAAGGTGAAGCTTCAGAATATGTTTCTGGTACAAAGGTTGCTGGGTCAGAGGGTAAATAAATGATTTTGTGAGGTACTGCCAAAATTTCCACCACTGTGATTGTAGGAGTGGGAGATCTCAGCAAGCTCTCCGAGTGATGATTGCGTACAATAAAGTTTAAGAATTACTAAAACTAACATGGACATTCACCTTTTTGAGTCTTCATCCTCTTCCAAGAAAAATGCACCAGGATCTTTCACTACAGCTCTACACAGTTGGTGTTGATAGAGCCCCTGAAACTTATCCTTGCCAAGAATTACTGGCCTGGCAGTATCTGAAAATAATCAAAATACCTATTTTGCCAACTGAGTAAGGAATGTTGTTTCTCTTGAACAGCTCCATTTGGACTCTCCATTCTTAAGTTTGGTACTGCAATTCTGTTTAAAACTAAGCAAGGAAATTTATATGGAATCACTTTAAAGAAGATGTTGGTTTATAGGACTTTATGCCTCCTTTATTCTAAGTACAGATGCCTTTCTTAGCTAGGATAGCGAGCATTGAACAAAGAATATTTTATTATAGTGTGATTTTTATCCATGTAATCATATGATTTTATCACCACCACAATATTACTGCACACTGTGTTCCAACAGCAAAAATGAGATGTACACACAAGTATAAACAATAAGTAGTATGAAAGAAAGCTGTGCTGTAGTTAAAGTTTCATTTTCCTACACACGGCTTTCCTCCATTTAGTAAGAATTTAAAATAGAAATTGACAGCTCAGCTAACTAGTAATTAGCATAGCAGTGAACCAGATTCGTTCAGCAGTCCACAACTTCATGGATACTTACCTTAGCCACTTCTGAGACAGCCATCTGTGTTATTTCAGTCCAGAAAAATGCCTTTATAAACCAACAGGACTTCATTATGTGCAGAAATTAGGTTATATCTCTGCATATCTCCAAGAGCAAATTTGGAATCTAATACTTAACATCAAATATTTTACTGTTCCACATGAATCAGATATATCAAGCATGAGCTTTGAGTATCGGCATCCTGCAAACTGACCCCAGAAGAAGTCTTAAGATAGCATTGCCCTTGGTCATGAAAAGTAATATGCCAAAACCGTAAACTCCAGTCTTTGTATTAAATGGAATGAGATCTCAAGATTGTACAAGACAGGTTGACTTCTTGAGAAATATTTGAAGTCACAATAAATTTAAGAACTGTATTTTATGAAAATAAATATCATACTGGAGTACAGTTTTCTATTCATTCTTTTTTTAAGAATTATTTTATTTATTCATTCATTTACTTTATTATGACCAGAGAGAGACACATACAGAGAGATAGAGATAGAGAGAGGGAAAGTGAGAAAGCAAGCCATGAGGTCAGGGACTCGAACCATGGTCAGTAATGTGGGAGTGTCCAGCGCCTTAACCACCACGCCACCTGCTGGTCCCAGTTCTCTTTTCATTCTTGTCTCCACTATCAATCCTGGTGACTCCAACCCCAACATATTTCTTGAGTTTCCCTGTTCTTTTCCATTTCTACTTCCTAAGTTAAGGCATAACTACTGAAGTGCTATATTCCTAACCAATCACCCAACACTTCCAGAGCATCCTCCTCAGAGAGGACAACACTATATTCTTAACATTGAGTCAAATTACATAATAGCCAACTTTAAATAAGCAAGGAAATGAATCTTTGGCTAGATTCCAGAATATTCTAAACCACTTAGTGATATTAACATATCCAAGCACTATTTTAATCAGGTATCTGTAGGTAAATTGAAGTGAATCCTGTCTGAGTCTTAAACCTTATAATCCCATCATAAAGAGATCATTGCAGGGCTCATCAATGGCTAAAGGGAAAAAAAATCACACACACACACACACACACACACACACACAGAATCATGTTCCTCACAATGATACTTGATTTGGCAGGCTGCCATATACGTATGGTAGTGATTCCACTAGATTAAAAGAAGTTGAAGAAATGTCTGACAGCTAGTTATGTTGTGGCTGTTACAATGCTGGAGCATGATGCGCTCCTCACATGCTTGTAATGGTGGCAGTGTAAACAAACTACTGTCCGACCAGTAGTGTAAAAGAATGGCACCTACAATTAAGTGCAGTACATACTTGATAATGATAATGAATGTCTATTACTGGTTTATGTATTTACTACACTACACTTTGTATGGTTATTTTAAAATGTACTCTTTTTTCCTAAGCAAAAAAGAAAAAAAAATTGCAGGGGATCAGCAGATTGCATAATGGTTGCATCACTGGACTCCCACATAGACAGTCATGGTTCAAGTCCAGGACTTGGGTGCTTAAAACTCATGCCGGGTGCATGTGTGTGTGTGTACCGAGAGGAGAATGGAGGAGAAGGGATTGGACTGTGGCCATCCTCCTGGTGGCAGGGTGATTTCTCATTTTTTGTCTCTCTGTCTCTCAGGTGAGCATACACGCCCTGCAGCAAAATATCTCTCTAAAAACTAAATCTGCTCTAAGGCAGTATGCCATGTAATATCAGCATCAGCCCTATGCTGCTCATGTTTATGAAGATTTTTGCATCATTTTTCTCTTGTGTTTGATTTTTTTAAAAGAATTATCTATTTAATTTTATTGATCATTTCATCATTTTTTAAAAATTTGCTAAGACATGCACACTCACATGAGAGAGAGAGAGAGAAAGTAAGTTGTCAGGTCTGGTACTTGAACTGTGGTTGGCCATGTGTGAGTCCAGTGCCTTACGCACCACACCCTCCTAGCCCCTCAGGCGCTTGATTTTATCTCTTGTTTTGTTCATCATAGCCCTTCTAGTTGGACAAAATGTGGAGATAGAAGTGATAATGATGATCCTGACCCCATGTAGGCCTAGGGTAATGGGTGTGTTTGTGTCTTAGTTTGTAACAAAACTGTCTAAAAAGTGAAAAAAAATAAAAAAGCTTATAGAATAAGAATATAAAGATAAAATATTTTTATACATCTCTACAATGTATTTATGTCTTAAGCTGTTATTACAATAGTCAATAGTTTTTATAAAAATTTAAGTTTATAGAATAAAATATTACAGTAAACAAAGGTAAATTTATTATTAAATACAGAAAAAGTACTTTTTATAAATTCAGTGCAGCCTAAGTGTACAGTGCTTATGAAGCCTACAGCAGTGTACAGTAGTGTGCTAGACCTTCACATTCACTCTCTACTCAATCACTGACTTACCTAAGAGCAGCTTCCAGTCTTGTAAGCTCCATGCAGAGCAAGTGCCCTCTAAAGATGGAGTGTTTTTCCATCTTACGGTAATTTTACTGTATCCTTTTTGCATTTAGATATGTTTAGATTCATAAATACTTGCCATTTTGTACAAGTACCTCCATTATTTAGTATAGTCTCTTTCTTGTTTTGTAACTTGATCTTGTGGCTTAGGAGGAATAGACTATACCATATAGCTTCGGTGTGTAGAAGATTAACATCTAGGTTCATGGAAGTACACTCTATCATATGGACACCATGAGAAAATCACCTAAGGATGCTTGTCTTAGAATGTATCCTCATTATTAAGCAGCACACAATGACTGTGTGTGTGTGTGTGTGTGTGTGTGTGTGTGTGTATTATGTGCATATATATAATACACATGTATATCTTGATGAAATGTTTGTGATATGGCTAAAAAGAAAAAAATAATAAAAGTGCACAAATGATTCAATTTATTTGCCTTTTTATACTTCCTTTTTACCATGGCAAGTTTACACTTTCCTAACTTTCAGATTACAGGAAATAAAAGGCACATTGGAAACTAAAACTGAAAGCTCAAGGGACTAACTTGGTCTCTACAATAAAGGGATGAATTAGAGTCAGTGTTGGGGTGAAGTGAGAGTCAAGGTCAACTGCATTTGAACTTGCAAGGGGGTTTAGCTAGCTTGGACTGGTGAATGACATTTGTGGTTTAAGTCATATATTGAATTTAAAAGAGATGACAAACAATTTTTATTACTATATTATTAATATCCTTCTTCCTGTGTTTGCATGGAAGACTGCTGAAAAGATTTTGACGACTTTCTATTTATGCCAAAAAGATGTTTCTTTATAAGTGACCTAGTGACAGAACAGCAATATATGATGGCTTCATATAAAAATTAGAAAATAATTTCTTAATTTAAAGTTAACATTTTGACATAACATATTCTCCTAGAGTAGCATAATGTTTATGCAAAATCTTTGGAACAAGATTCTCCTGATTCTTAAAATAGAACATTAAATAATATAATGGTTTATTCGTGGCATTTTGACTTCCAGTTCAGAACTCACTGAAGCTTGTTCAGATAAACAGAGATCTCCCAGGAGGATGTGAAAAATCTGTGTTCACAGACCTAAGGACTGAAGATAAAGATGGACTTGAGGCTCACATGGCTTCTTTCATTGTGCCTGTCTCTAACTCTTCTATTTCAGTACGCCATCTCCACTGTTGCTCCCTTCACCTCCACTTTGCCTGTTCACCTTGACTGTTTTAGCCCAGCTACACACTAGATGGGATCCATATCTTTTGATTCAGATTACCGAGAGAAAGAGTCCCAGAGACTCCACTAAACCTATGAGTTGTTTTCCCTTACACCACACGATTACCTCTGATCAAATTATGAAGAGAGAAGAGAGACAATTGAAGTTCACTATTGCTGTCTCTCTCAGGAACAGTAACTGAGTGGGACAGGTGTAGATAAGACGTTGACTGGATCAACCACATTGCTCGACATAGGTAACACATGCACACTCTTAGAGGAATCATTAGTGGGAGTGTTTCCAGAATATAGAGTAGCCAGCTGAGCGTGCAAGTGAGTCCGTCAAGTTTAATTCTGTGTGTTGATATATAAACTGAAATCAAGCACAAGAGAGATTTTTCAAACAGCAAAAACAACAAACCAGTAAAAATCAATAAATAACTGTCTTGAACAGTCTTAGCTAGACAAAAGAAGTAGTTTAATTGTTTATCATCCACATGCTTTAAGTAGCAGGAGTTAATGGAATTTGAATTTAAACCTTATTCCAGAGACTCATTACTCTTTCCGATTTACAATTGCATTTTAGAATTGTTTGTTGAATATTTAATATTCCTACTTTAATTCTCAGTATACTTCGACTATTCTATGTAATAAGGAAAATTGCTTTCTTGTTCAATTTTTGTATGTACAATGGAAGAAAAAATTAAGTTATATTACTATTGATGCTATTTGGATAACACTAAATTATAAAAACAAGAATAAAAAATGAAGTTCCCACTATAATCTTTTCTAAGAACATTATCATTTTCCTGAAATGAAAAGAAATGTCACTATCTACATTAACACATGATTAATAAACATGAAGAGTTTGCTAGTCTCTAATCAGAACGTTGTTTTAAATGGCAAATGCATGATTTTATGTTTCACTCTCCTCTTAGCTAGTCCTCATTTTGCATTTTGTTATCTAAAATGTCTTATTATGTAACCTCATTTAAAAATTTTAGTATGTAATCTTATTTTTTAAAAAAAGTTAAAATGAACAGTAAGTCATTTCATTTTAAGAACTTTTTGACAATTTCTGAATTCCAACATTAAGGTATAATCAGAATGTACAAGGTAAGAATGGTGATGGAAAATGGGGGCTTTCTACATGCTTAAAGACATGGACAGGATGCTAATGTGTTTAAATTCCCTTAAATCCTTTTGGATTAACGTATGGAGGTATCATGTAAAATATATATCACAGATAAAGGTAGTTATTATTATTTCTTTAAAAACTTGCTATAGGGCTCTACTCTCCAGAGAGAATGGGAAAGTAAGATTACCTCTCAGAAGGGATGACGACTCCACAGTCTCTTCTCCTGCATTTACTCTAGAGATTGTGAGCATCCATGCACATGCTTCTGGCATGTTTTCCAAGCTTCCACGGTGCAGTTTGCCATGTGGGATTGCCTTAACCACCCTACCACCTGGCTGGCCCAGTCAGTCTTATTTTACCCAAATAAAAACAATACATGTTTTAGGATTTCCGTATGTATAACAAATGCTTTGCTTTAAAGTGTGGCTATGATTGGAGTCATAACTCTCTATGACTCTCCACGCACAGTGCTCTGTCACTATGAGTGCTGCCTTTGTAACGTTTGGTTTATGCCAGGTCAGTTTACAAAAAATAATCAGTTTCTTCCTATCTTCAACTGCATAAAACTTACGTATCAATGGTAAAAAGAGGCTGCTCTGTAAGATGAAGTAAGTGAAATGATAAAGTCCTATTTACTATAGAAGCTGAATTATAAGAATAATGCCCTAGATGAATAATTGAAGATTTGAAAGAAATGTTCTTTTTTTGTATGAGCTAATAATTAAACATCTTCGAAATAGAGACAGTAGTTGAAATATTGTTTAATTTGAATTTGAATTTTCATGTTAATAGGAACTGAAAAAAATGACATTCAAAATATAAGTGTAGAATAGGAGAATAGCAATCACAATTTAATTACCCCTTTTTTTGGAGCATAATATAAAGCAGAATTGATGGCACAGGTAAGAGAATGGAGAAAAGAAATATCAGTATTGCAATCCCGAGGGGATTGGGCTTAGGGCAGAACTGGGGATGGCCTTTGCCGTCCACCAGGACTTTGACAGTCAGAGTGCTAGACAAGGGACCCCGGGAGCAGCATAGGGTCCTTGGTTTTGGGATGTGAGGAGATGCTGAAAAGGAGACTGAGGATCCAGGAAATTAAGAGAGTTAAAAGACAAAACAAAACAAAACAAACAAATAAACAAAAAAAAACAACCAAACAAATAAAAAACACTGACTAAAAGAAATAAATGTATTCTGAAGCCATCATCTGTACTCTCTTCCTGATCAATTTCTGAGGTTGATCATTGGCCTAAGCCCTAGGAGCAGTAACAATAAAGTGAAAACCACTGCATCTCAGTTCAAAAGGCATCAACCTAATTAAGAGAAAAAAATAGGCAAAACCCAATTTGACGTATTTTTCAAAATAATTCACAATATAGTTATTGGCATGTGTTCTCACCAGAGAGAGAGAAAGAGAGAGAGAAAGTAAGAAATCATCTCCTCCCCCCCCAGGTAGGATGGTCACACCACAGTCTCTTCTCCTCCATGCTCCTCTAGGGATTTTAGGTATGTACGCACACAAGCCTGGCATGATTTTCAAGCCATCAGGTCCAGGACTTGAGCCCACTGTGGGCTATCTAGGATCCAGCCCCTCAACCTCCATGCCAACTGCCCCAGAATGATTCAATATTAAAATAAAGTAGTCTGGAGAGAAAAGAATTGAATATGATATATGATGCTGAGTTGGATTTGAAGCAGAAAAAAAATTACTCTAATGAACATTATTGGTCAACAGGAAAATTTGACTAACGTTTATATATTATAAATATTGTAAGTTTTGCTTACGAGAGATATGCTGTGGTTATGGAAGAGAGTGTCCTTGTTCTTAGTAGATACATGCTGACATATTTACATGTAAAGGTCATGATGTCTGTAATTTTCTCTCAAATGGTTTGGAGAAAGTATAAATTAGACAATGAGATAAAATGTGAATGTCAGGCAAAGAAAGCATATAGGCACTCATTCTATTATATTTACAACTATTCTGTATAAATTTGAAAATCTTTTAAAAATAAAGAGTTACCAAAAAAAAAAAAAAGGCCATGACATTCATGTTATGGCATTGGAAGTGGCTAACCATATGGATTTTGAACCTGTTTAATCTATAAAATAGAAATAATTTGCTATTTCTATTTCACAGGAAATTTATAAGGGTCAGTAGGATACTGGAATTTGTAAAACACTAATATTTCTATGATTTATACAAATATTTTATGGAAAAGAAACATTTTTTTTGCACTGACACATATCACAAACAAAATTTATTTATATTTTAGACAATTAAAAGCTCTATGGGCCAGCAGATGGCATAATAGTTAAGGTGTGGGATCCCACATGATTGACCGTAGTTCAAGTCCTGGACTTGGAGGCTTGATAAAGTGGGGCATGTATGCACGCACAGCCAAAAATTGTGAGAAGAGAATGGAAAAGAATGGTTTGTGGTGTAGCCATTGCCCCTCAGGGAGGGGGTGATTTCTCACTTTCTCTCTCTGTCTCTGTCTCTGTTTCTCTCTGGCAAGCACCCATACCCTATAGCAAAATCTAAAAAAATATAAAAGTTGGGAACCAGCAGTTGGCGTAATAGCTATGTTGCTGGACTCCCATGTAGCCGACTGTGGTTCGCATCTCGGACCTGGTGGCTTAAAACTCATGCTGGGCGTGTGTGTGTGTGTGTGTGTGTGTGTGTGTGTGCCCAAGATCCCAGGAGGAGAATGGAGGAGAAGGGATTGCGGCGTGACCATCCCCCCTGGGGGGTGATTTCTCGCTTTCTGACTCTATTTCTCTCTCTGTCTGTCTGGCAAGCACACACGCCCTATAGTGAAAACCTCTCAAAACTATATATATATATATAAAAGTTTAGGTCGTGTTTATCAATTATAATACAGCTATACTCAAATAAGAATCCCAGAATGAAGCTTTTTTATAGAACAGAGAAATTTAAACCAAAATATAACATTACTAAAAGCAAGCACAAACACACAACTACATAATCATGAGACTATAAGTACTTATACTTGGAACTTTATGGTCATGGTGCTATTATCCTTGAAAACGTTTCATTTCTTGCGTTTTAATTACAAGTGAACATAAACCATTATAATTAAGATTCTGAAGCTCAGGAACATGCAATTTTATGTCAAGAACAACTGTCAAGGTTCTTGTGGGCACTAGAAATTCTGCTATGGGCTGGGAGTACAATGACATAAATTTTAAATTATTTTATTCAATTTTATTTAGTTATTATTTATTTTTATTTTGACCAGAGGGACACACACACACAGAGGAAGCAAGTTGCCCGGTCCTGGACTCAAACCACAGTCCACCACGTGGGAGTCCAGCAATGTAATCATTATGCTATCTGCTGGTCCCAAAACACTCTTTTATTTCTTCTAGCTCAGTACATCTTTTATGCTCAAAATCTTCCTGCTTATTTGGTTTTAAACTTCTACTAAAAAAGAAAAAAAATGATAAATATATGTTCACACTGTTTTCCATACTTGGTTCAAACTTCTTAGAGAATAGCCTCATCCAGCTTTATTAAGACGTAGAATATGAGAATCACTTGCACCATTCCTGCAATATAACCACAAATTTTCTTGGAAGAATCATTTATATTTACTGATATCTTTATCATTATTACCTAGTTTACTTTCTTTCTAAAACTAAACTTCTCAAACAGAAGAACCAAGTACTACTATAAAATGCAATAATATCTTCTTAATCTAGAGAGGGATAGATAAATGGATGGGTGGATAAACGGAGATTTTACCTTGTGAAATGGCTGACCGCCCTACCCTTCAGTCTTCATCCTTAACTTCTCTGTTTTAATCTTTTGCGAATATGCATGTTATTTCTAACTTCTGAACTTAATTAATATGTGATATCCTTTGGTCCTACTTATCTAATAGCATGGTTGAAGGTTCTAATCTCGGCACACTTCTTTTTCTTTGGGGGTGGGAGAAGTCATCTCAAAATAATTCATCTCTAGGATGACTTTAGAGGATGCTCTATCTCCAGAAGCATCTTTTCTTTAAACATCACATAGACAGTTACAATTCCATGATTCATGTCTCTACCATATTACATGGTGCATTGTGCTAGATTCTGCAACTCTTCACGCACATGATGAAATATTTAAATGTTAAGGGTCATGATGTGTACAACTTACTCTCAAATGGTTTGGAGAATACGTAAACTAGCCAATGAGATAAAATATGAATTACAGGCAAAAAAAGTATAGTCATTGATTCTATTATTTTTATAACTATTTTGTACAAATTTAAAATTCTTTTTATAATAAAAAAATTTCCTATTCACTTCAGTCAAAAAATGAATATGTAAAAGGAGAGGCATTATAGCATGTGGTGAGAAAGAGAGCTTCTGCTTACAAGAATAGTGGACACTGTTGCACAGAAAGGATGAGCCGACCTGGGTACTGTTATAGACACCCTGGGAGAGCTATGAACTAACTGATTTATTAGTGAGTAAAGGGGAGATGTAGGGCAGAAGCAAGAAGAGAGAGAAAGAGAAAGATCTCCAAGCAGAGGTCTCAATCTTTAGCGTTATATAATGAAGTATAGTACGTACGCCATTTTACTGATTCTTCACTAGAATAGAAAGCTCTTACCTGAATGAACCATCACTTCAAAAATCACTTTTATCTTATCGTGATAAATAAATCTTTCAAGAGCATTTTATGAAGTATATACTCAATATTAGGTGCACATTATCACCTAACAATATTCATTAATGTTTAAAAAATTGGTCAAAGCCTCTCACAACAGAAAGAGTTCAATTAAAATTAAAGTTTAAGCAGTAGTTTTAGTTTGAAAGATACCCCATACTGTTAGCTAATACAAGAAGGTTGAGAAAAGTAACTACAAACTAATTCGCCAAGTCTGTAAAATCAATTATTCTATACTCTAGGTAATCTTAATATTGCTCAATCACTGTAAATTGGATTATTTTTGAAATAGTATTTAAGTCAAGGCAAGATGGTCTATTTACAAATGTAATTTAGTCTCATGAGTGGGTAATCTTGTTAAATATTGTCAGGTTAATTGAAATTGATTTGTGTTTACTAAACATAGTGAATACTAATCAAATATAAGACACTAGTGTTCAAGGTACATTAAACCTTTGACAGACATCTTTAGATTAGCATGGAAAGATTTGTTGTCTCCGAGGTCAGCATTTCCTTTCAGCCTTTTCCTACAAGTATACAGGGGGACTTTAAAAAATTTGTGTCAAATGATATTAAAGCACAAGTTTATTTTGCTGCAAAATTTTTTGAAATACATGCATAGGTTTTTCGTAAAATGTAATTCCATGAACTTTTTGAAGGCCCCTTCATATTAAGAAAAAAATTAGGAGAAATGATCTGCATTTCTTTCATGAAGTTTTTGTGATTGGGGAATAGTTGGGAGAATTGGGATAGGTTTTGGGTTTAGGGGGGCATTTATGTTTTATGTCCATTGTTACAAACATCACGTTTGCTTTTCCATCTGCTTAATTCCATTCCAGGTTTGCTTTTCTCTACCACTCATAGCCTTACTGTGCTCCACATAATAGCTTTTATAGGAGACAAACATTAGCAGGCAATTTGAAAAGCAGGTTGAAGATAAAGCCTAATAGCTCACATGCCCTGGCCTGGTGACTTGGCTCACTTCTGAAACTTCCACTGAATATGGTAGACGTGCATCAGCTCTATGAGGCTTAAAGAAACATTTCTCCTAATACAAAAATAAACCCACCATAGTCATTCGTTTTGGGGAAATTTTACAGTTGTTGGTTAACCTGCTCCCTCATGCCCTGCAATATTCATTAGCAGATTTCTCTGTTTATGAGTGATATTATATGGAAATGGTTATGGGAAGCTAACAGATGTAACTACTGAAATAAATTAGAAGGAAAAGTTCTGTTTTTTACAGATGGCTCCATCAAATATGCTTTTTCCACTCTCCACTTTAACATTTAGTTTTCTTTCAACAGAAAACTTTTCTTTACTGACTATGGGAATGTCGCCAAAGTGGAGAGATGTGACATGGATGGGATGAACAGAACAAGGATAATTGATTCAAAGACAGAGCAGCCAGCTGCACTGGCACTAGACCTAGTCAACAAATTGGTTTACTGGGTAGATCTCTACTTGGACTATGTGGGAGTAGTGGACTATCAAGGAAAAAACAGACACACTATCATTCAAGGCAGACAAGTAAGTACTATTTTCTTAGAAAATACAACAACAACAACAAAAAATGTAATAAAATGAGTGGCATAATAAGAAAAAGACCAACATTTGTAATGTTGAAATTTCCTTCTGAAATTAAGCCTCAATGAGTCATAAAAATTATGGTGCATTTCCTGTGTGGAAGAATGTTCTTTTTACACTGCTAACTGTGATATTACCATGATATTAGAGGTACTTCTTACTTCCTCTCCCCCCTCTACTAGAAACAAAGAAAACAAACAAACAAAGATGACAAAGACAAAAATGCTACACTAGCAAGAAAGAAAAGTGTTAAAATAGGACAGATATTATGACCTACTTCTCAAAAACTAATTTAAGTAGTTCGTTCATAAGGAACTGAGCTATCATCTGTCCCATGTGGGATTGGAGATATTTTGCTAACAATCGCAAATGCCTGCTCACAAAAATATCTTTATTATTTTTAATATGTTGGATTAAATTTTGCTCCTCTGATAGATTCAAGTACTTCCTAAAATTAGAATTCTGTGAAAGTCACCAAGACCCCAGTTCTTCTCACTTGTGGTAGTTTTTCCCTTGCTGAATTATAAGCTTTTGTGAACAATACTCAGCACCTAAAACAGATCTCTAGGTAGAAATAATAATTCACTATTGCACCTTTTCAAATCTGTTTGTATCTTACTTTATACACTAATTTCATATGAGATTCCTAATCTGTGGAACTGGAATATGTAAATCTCTGGCTTCTTTTTCCAATCCAAGACAGGTATGTTTTCAATTATTACCTAAATGTTATGATTGCTTTCTAATCAGCATTTAAATTAAATCTTTTTCTTTCTTGACAAATGAACAGATGTGCTAATATGAGTAAATAATAATGATAATAATAATAAAAAAACTGTCAGGACCAGCAGTGGCGTAGTGGTTATGTTGCTGGACTGCCACGCAGTCTACTGTGGTTTAAGTCTTGACCCAGTGGCTTGAAACACACTGGACACTTCTGAGTGTGTGCACAAAATCCTGAGAGGAGAAGGGATTGCAGTGTGACCATACCATCCAGGGAGTGATTTCTTGCTTTCTGTCTCTCTATTTCTTTGTGGCAAGTGCAAATTCCTATAGCAAAAATCTCTCTAAAAACAAAAACAAAAACTGTCCGATATTAGAATCATGGCCAGTTATTCCTCACCTTCAAGTGTCCTGAAAAAGTTAATACTTTTGACAGACCTAGTTAAGGCCTTTTGAGAACTTAACCTGTAAGATGATTATGAGGAACATTTTTCCCCACTTGCAATTATAAAAGTAAATTCTAGAACAAAGATAGAGAATTTAAACATTTTCCCCTGACCACTTTAAAATGATTGTTAATGTTGGAAGTTTTTAAGTACTCTTTAAAAATCTTTCCTATTGCCTGTGTTTTGGTTCCCTAAATATATGATAAGTTTGCCACTGAGTAAATCCAACATAGAGATTTTATTTATTTCTTATTTATTTGTGGAGAGGATTTTGCTATAGAGTGCATATGCTCACCAGAAAGACAGAGAGACAGAAAGAGAGAAATCACCCCCCAGGAGGGATGGCCACACCATAATTCCTTCTCCTCCGCTCTCCTCTCAGGATCTTGGGCATGCACGCACACGAGCCCGGCATGAGTTTAAGCCACCAGGTCCAGGACGTGAACCATGATCGACTTCATGGGAGTCTAGCAACATAACTATTACACCAACTGCTGGTCACAACACAGAGGTTTTTGAGGTGTATCGGTTCTAGACAGAAAATTAACTACCCCAAGCTCCTCTCACCTCTGCTGAGGGTAGTTAGCACAGCAGGACCCCATAGTACTTACTTTACGAGAAACAGAGTCTTCTGAAAGAAGGCAAGAAGATGTGAGTGAAATGTAATTTTACTGAGTGAACTTAATTTCTACCCTGACCAATTGCCTCCTATGTAGCCAGGCAATTTTTCCTCAGGATGTGAATTGGTACTTATAAGGAGAACCATGTGAGTATGCCACAACCATAGACTCCCAGACAGTCGGTCTCAACTTGGAGCAAAACCTGGATGAGATTAATAGCAAAGGAAAAGTTCAGGATAATTGTAATTTTTATAGGGAAAAACTATTATCCACATAAAAATTAATCGTAGCTGTATTTAGTACATATGACAGCACTATATGGAAAATGATACCCTGTGGAGTAACACAGAAAACGATACCTGTGGAGTAACATAGAAAAGGATTATTTGGGCCTCAGCATAGAATGATTCTCTCCATTAATTCCTATCTTTCATTTTCAGCCTAAATGTGAAGCAACGAGATATGACCCAGAAACATGTAAAAGCCTGTCTTCTTTTAGGTACATCTTATGTGAGAGAACCAGGAATAGAAATGAATCATATACATGAGGAAGAGAGCAAATCAAATGCTTTTGCTTAAACTACAGAATTGGCAAGATTTACTGATTAAAACAGAAAATTTTAGGTTTTGTGCTATAGCAATTTTTATAATCAAACCACACATACTTTCTCAAATTCTGTTAACCACAAATCTATGTACATACTAAAAATGCACAATATAATGCCAAAGAGTGGCGATGAATGCTCTTTCATCAAAACCTCTACAACAAATCAGCTGGCAACTCCACCATATCCTGGACCAGACGCATTTTAAATGAACTATAATACAAGGAATGCCCAATGGCAATGTGCCTTTGTATCAGAAAATCAGTATCCTCATTCTTCTGCTCTTCTTTCCATGACTTTAAGATACCCATTGCTCCCTACAATCTCCAAGATCTTTGTCAAGGCATATACTCAGAATGTCAGTATAATTGTACGAATAGCAATAAACATATCCATTCTCAAGCAAATAATTCCTTTCTCCATTGCAAATAGTCCTTAGGGGAAAAAAATGCAACTTTTGTGTAAAATGCTGTCATTTTAGTTATAAGCATTGCAAATATATGTTTTTTATAAATTAATTTTAAAATTGTGAATGTTTCATTCTTTGAGAGAAAATAAATGATAATATTCTTGTGACTTTCCTGCTATGAGCATTTTCTTTTTCAGGTTGAAAGCAACATAATTTAAAATCATAGTTGTTTTTTACTCCGTAGGTCAGACATCTTTATGGTATAACTGTGTTTGAAGATTATCTGTATGCAACCAATTCTGATAATTTCGATATCATGAGGATAAATCGATTTAATGTCACAGATATTCATTCATTAATTAAAATGGAAAATGCTCGAGGAATTAGAATCTATCAAAAAAGAACTCAACCAACAGGTAAGTTGTGAGATTCTTCATAGCCTTCATAATGGTAGATTGAATGGGGATATAGTCCTTGTGCTTTTGTACAGTGTTAACGTGGGTGTTATAAATCCTCTGTTTTGACAGCAGAAGTGTGCAAGTCTGCCTGGTAAAATGGAATAGAGCTCCCTTCACAAGTCTAAATGACAAATTGTTCAGTTCCTAGTGAATCGTTTCTACACCCATAGAATTGAAATGATGGCTAGATTTAGATTCAGGAAAGAGTTTTCAATTGTGATGTATGTAGACAGGAGACCCAGCTGCTAAGCATTTTGGTGTATTTTTGTTTTGTTTTTTGCTTTTTGTGTTTTTTTTTTTGGTATCATTTTGGGAGACAAATTTTAAATCAGATGACTGCCTTGCAATATTTGTCTAGCATTTATTGTAGTCCTTGGACTCTCCTGAGGTAACATCATAATTACTCTTTAATAAATGTTCATTAAAATATTTTTAATAAGGAGGTTACACTGTTTCTTATAAACACAAGTCAGTTATTTTTCATAGTAGTTTAGTAATGAGGTTAATCAATAAAATTTAGTCTCAATCATAGAGAGAATAATGAAATATAAAAAAACCATCACCCCAAATTTTCATCATCTTTTTATGGGTATGCTTTGAATTCAACCCAATCTGCAATTATATAAACATTAGCATATATCCAATTGAAGAAGTGTATTGTCACAAATATGTTTATGAAAAATTTAAATTTTAGATTGAATAGATAACTTTACTAGAGTTTGTTATTCAGATTTATTCATTCATTCATTATTCATAGACCATCTATTATGTGCCAAGAACTAACCTATGTATATTGAAAATGCAGCAGTGAATAAAACAAACAAAATATTCTTGCCTTCATGAGATTTGTATCCTAGAAGAGAACACATTAAAGAAACCATGTAACTTGTAATTATATTAGAAGGTAATAAGTACTATAAAGAAAATAAAATCAATAAGGAAAAAGGAGTGTCAGAGATGGGAGTTAGGAATTTTATTTTGAATAGTCAATGGGAAATCCCAGTGAAATGATGACATAGAATGAAGACTTATTTGAAGTAAGTAAATGAAATTATTAGAGGAGGGAAGTATGGGGATTTGTGAGGCAGGAGCACTGCAGGTACAGGAATGAGCGAGAAAAGGCCATGAGAAAAGAACATGCCTGGATTGTTCAAGGATCAGCAGGTAGTCCTGTGTGTCTGAAGCAGAATGAATGAGGGAGAGAGGGGTGGACAATGAGGTTGCAGAACTAAAGAAAGATCTTAGCAAGTATGTCCCTGTAGATATTGTAAAATCTTTTACTTCTACAGTACTTTCAGTGAGATGGAGTATTCTTAGCATTAAACAGAAGAGTCACATGGTTAGACTGACATTTAAAAAGAACCAGTATAGCTACTTTGTTGACAATAGGCTAAAAGGGAAGAAGAGTGGAAATTTAGAGATGATGGATTGGACCAAGAAGGCTGTGGTGACAGTTAAATTCAGTATATATATATGAAGGTAGAGCCAGGAGGATTTCCAGATGGACTGGATATGTAAAATAATAAGGAGTCAAGAATGAAGACAATGGTTTGAGTATAGCAAATGGAATAATTAAGTTGCTTTTAAGAATGGAGAAACCAAGTATGAAGCAGATTGGAGCAAAGACAGGTTCAATTTTCATGTGTTAATTCAAGTGTCTGATATAAATTCAAGTGGATCTATCAAAGAGGTATTTTACTATACAAGTCTGGAGTTCAGTGTGGAAGTCCAGGTTGGAGATAATCAATTTGGAAATATTGACCTATCAATAACATTTAAAGCCAGAATGATAGATGTGAACACCAAGAAATTAAATGTTGATGGAGAAGGATTCTAGATAATGGACACTCAGGTACTCCAACAATAAGATAAGAAAAACTGGAGGAACCAAAAGAGGAGACAGGACAAGTCATTGACTCCAGTGACCATTGGATTTAGTAACATGAAGCTCATTGGGATCTGACAAGGGCAGATGATTAAGTGAATTTCCAAGTAGAATAGATTTGAAAGACAAGAAGGAAAGGAATTATAGGAATTATAGACATAATCTTAGATAACTCTGAGAAATGTGTATGTAAAGTAAACAGAAATGAGAGCTAGTTTAATTAAATTAAAATTTAGGTTAAAATAAGGAGATTTTAAAAAGAAAGATGCAAAAATAATAACACATTTTCATGTTGCTGGGCACAGTCTATTGGATTGTGAAAAAAGAAAATTGAGAATTGCTGATTAGATGAGAAATGTGATATAGTATAGAGCTGGGGGAATTTGGAAAACAAAAGCAATATCCTTTGAAAGGAAAAATATTAATAGTTAAAACTGCACTTTATTCATCTTTCACTTAAGAATGAGAAATACAAAAAGGATAAGGCAAAATTTTTAGAAGCATAACAGTTTAATTATCAAAAGAAAATTGCTATGGTATTCATCACAATTTCAATGAAGTGAGCTAAAATAAATATAATTACAATAGTACACAAAGTCTTATATTATTTCTACTGTTTTCTTTTTAATACATCTTTCTTTTTCTCATTATCTCTTTTCCTGATTCTTTTTTTCTTCCTTAACTCTTGAGATCATGAAATACCCTTCTCCTCCTTAACTTCCACATGTAAACTCATTCTCCATCTTTTGACAATTACAAACGCGCACACACACACACACACACACACACACACACACACACACTTTACATTGTGGTGGAGTTCTCATAATGGGCATGGACTCAAGGAAAAGAACAGATCTTTTTCGTTAGCACTTCTCCGCAGAGTACCTAAAATCACAGCCACGTTTCTTCTAGGTTAGAGGCCCATATGACAGGTCATTTCAAAGGAAATCCTTTCTATATTGACTGCCTCACCAGAGATGATGTTTTTGCTTTATCTTTTATGTATTTCTTAAGAAATCAGTATAAAAAAAGTTATAAGAAGAATATATTAAAAATCATGTTAGTTTAATTTTGCTTACATATGAATAGTTGAATTAATATAGCACATTTTATTTCTCAGAATTGTTTTTTACATGCAGCTGTGGGAGTAGTTTGCAAATCGCTAGCTCTTCTTCTATGGCATTTAAGTGTTTTTCCTTTTTTTTCCTTTTTTCCTATTTGATCATGGTACTAAATAGTTGGTACACAGAAGTTTGCTAAGATTCTCTAGTCTCACACTGCAAAAGTTTTGACATACTGATGCCCATAATTACCTTGTCTCTGGAGAATTTCAAGTGTGCTGTTTTCATTTGTTGTAGTCAGAAGCCATGCATGTGAAGTGGATCCATATGGGATGCCAGGGGGATGTTCACACATCTGTCTGCTCAGCAGCAGTTACAAAACCCGGACCTGTCGCTGTAGGACTGGCTTCAACTTGGGAAGTGATGGCAGGTCATGCAAAAGTATGTTGTTAAAATCAAACATTTTGCCAGCAGCTACTGCTTCAGAAAGTAGGAATTTTAGTGTTAATTAGCAGCATCAATATCAGTAATAACATGCGGCTTAATCAGGTGAAATTTGTCTGCAAGTATATACTGGATGTTTTTCTGAAAATCAATATTTTGGGTTTTTTTGGTTTTAGTGTAAATATGAAACTAATCAAGTCATGGAGTCAGTAAACTTCTTAAACTTAGAGAGATATTCTTTAGGGAAGATGTTTAGAAAGATCATTTTAAAAATTTCCTAAAGATTGTTTTTGTGCTAATGAACAAGAATTATTGGTTGACTGGATTTTCTCTTATCAAAATCAAGATGCTATCCCTATTGATAGGTGTGTTGTTTTAACAGAAATCCACATGTAGTAATGTTTATCCAGCATCACTGGCGAGTGAATGAAATTCACTTCATGTTTAATTTTCCAGGTAGCTGAAGCTGTGCTAATTAAATATCAATTCCTTTAACAATTTGATCCAAACTTTTTCTACTCTGTTAGACACATCTTTGTTTTATTTTAAAAATATACCAGACTAATCTAGTTTTAATTTAATTTTTTAATTTAAGCTGGTAAATATGTTAAATTATTTTCATAACTTCATATTTTGCATAAAAATTAATGTCCTTGCATGGGGAGGTCACCCTTTTTAGATATATGATTATGACCTTGGTAGAAATGGTGTCCATGTAGAGACTGTGGGTCTTTAAATGTCCCCAGATACTACTATGTTTAAAGTTACGATCATTGCTCTGTTCAGTGTCCAGTTTGTCTCTTTTGTCATAGCGATAGCTTTGTTTTCTCTCTGTGCTTGCTCTCTGGCCATTCTCCGGCCATTTACTCTACTTTCTTGTCATGAATTGCTGAAGATGTTGAAATAAGACCACTAGATTTGCTAGGATTTTAAGTCTAAATAGTTTGAATTAATAACAGTGTAAATAAATCCAGCAGGTGGCATGGTGGTTAAGGCAGTTAGATCCTACGTGGCCGACTGCACAGTTGATGCCTGGATCCAGCAGCGTGAGACACACACTTGCAAAGTGTGCACGTGTGCTCAAAATCCCAAGAGGAGAAGGGAAGAAATTGTAGGGCTGTGGCACGGTCAAGCCTCCCAGGGGTTGCTTTCTTACTTCCCCTATTTCTCTTTCTCTGTCTCTGTCTCTCTCCTACTAGCATGTACCCTATAGCAAGTTTAAAAAAAAAAAAGAAATTAGTAATGTAAATAATTTTAAAAATCAAAAAGCCTCAACTGTGGTAAATATATGCAGTTTAGTACTTTATTTACATGATTTATTTGCATTTTTGAGTTGGTACTAAATGCTAGCAATGTAAAGATGCCTGGTCTCTTGTTTCTGAGGTCCAAAGCCTCTAGATAAAAGAATGTGCATGTGTCTGTGCTTTTAAAAACTGATCTGCTTGGGACCAGCAGTTAGCGTAATGGCTATGTTGCTGGACTCCCATGTAGTCGACCATGGTTCATGTCTTGGACCTGGTGGCTTGAAACTCACGCCGAGCACATGTGCATGCGTGCCCAAGATCCTTAGCAGAGAATGGAGGAGAAGGGATTGCGGCGTGGCCATCCCCCATGGGGGGTGATTTCTCGCTTTCTGTCTCTGTCTCTCTCTGTCTGTCTGGCGAGCACACGCCCCCTATAGCAAAAAAAAACTCTCAAGAAAAAAAAAACAAAAACTGATGCTTGCCCAGCTAGAAAGTGATAGCACATCATACAAAAGTATAATTACGCTCCTTTATACATATACATGTGCATACATATACACATTCTTATATTTAGGGAAAAGATAAGATCAGAGTTGCATATGATTCAATTGTCCCTAATATAGTATACCTCTCAGAGTACATTTGTATTAAACAGATATAATCCTTGCTATTTTGAACAGTAAGTGACAATGCAAATAAATTGCTATGATCCCAAAGTGTTCCCCCAAAATTTGTGTGTGGAAATTTGGTTGTATTATGAAGATATTAAGAGAAGATTTAATCTGATAATTATATTGAAAGGTGGGGCCTTTGAAAATGATTAGGCATCAGGGTAGAGTCCTCATGTTTGAGTCCTGATGTGTCAATCAAGAGAAGGAATGAGACAGAGACATGCCCTCTGCCCTCTGCCATTTGGTAGTGCAGTGAGAAAACCTTCACCAAATGTCTGTACCATGATTTTGAACTTCTTAACGTTAAAATCCATGAGCCAAATAAATCTCTATTTTTTTAAAAATTAGTCAGATGCAGGCATTTCTGTCTTTAGCCACAAAACAGAGTAGAAAATAGGTGCCTACAAAATCACTAAAAGGATGGGAGCAACAGCTTCTAGACTAGGCCTTTGGAACTCTCCCCTAAACCAGCATCAGACTAGCTTGGCTGAAAGATAGAACATCTGCCACAATCGGAAGCTAGAGTGTGAGGAAGCCACGAATGGAAATGTTAACTTCAAAACACATCATTTTAGTTTAGATTCAGAGATTAGAAAGCTCGCACCATAAGTATTAGCGCCAGAATTATATCACATCTGAATGATCCCTACTGGCAGAGAGAGAAAGGGGTGGGGGTACTCTGCTCCTTACCTCTTGATATTCACAAATGTGAATGGAATAGAAGACAGCTATGGAAAAAGTCAGCTTCTCCATGTCAACGTGCCATCAGAAGCTACCAAAAACAGAATCCTTGCTTCCTTTCTGTATTCCATATTGAGCTAGTTCATCTGATTTTACGTACTTATATCCAAAACAGAACTCTGAGTGTGAGTGTCTTGAAGTGTAGTTTACAGTTTTCAATTATCTAGAGTACAAAAAAGCACAACAGAAGAAATTTTAAAGTAGATATTGAAAAATGCCTTTAAAAATGAATAAAGGGGGCCAGCAGGTAGTGTGGTGGTTAAGGTGCTGGATGTCCACATGCCTGACCATAGTTTGAGTCCCAGACCTAATGGCTGATTTTCATGCTCAGGGTTCATGTATGTGAGTGACTGAAACCCCAACATGAGAACGAGGGAGAAGGGATTGCAGCATGGCCACTTCCTCCTCCTCTGAGAGTGATTTCTCACCTTTCCTCTTTCTATCACTCTCCAATGAGCACATGTGTCCTGTGTCAAAAATCATACAAAAGAAAGAAAGAAAGAGAGAGGGAAAGAAAGAGAGAATAGAGGAAACAGCAGGGAATACCATTCATACTTAAAACATTTATATTTAAGCAAACACTCACACACATACTACTAAATCAATGAAGTACCAGGTTTGCCAATTATTAATTGAAACATCCATTAGAAATAAAAACAAAAACAAATTGTTAGCAAAACTGAGCATAAAACAAACATTATTATATATTGCTAATAGAATTAGAAATTGATATCACTAAAAGACATTTGTTGATACATACAATGGAAATAAAATTGACAGTATCATTAGACAAGATGTCCTATTTTTTGTTTGTTTTTTATTTTTGCCATAGAGTACATGAACTCACCAGAGAGCGAGAGAGAGGGATATAGAGAGAGGGAAAGTGAGAAATCATCCCCCGATTGCAGCTGGGATGGCCATGCTGCAATCGCTTCTCTTCCATTCCCTTCTTGAGATTTGGGTACACAAGCAGGCGCACATGCCCTGTATGATTTTCAAGCCGCTGGGTCCAGGACTTGAACCACAGTTGGCCATGTGGGAGACTAGTGCCTTAACCACCAAGCCACCCACTGGCCCCAAAGTTATCCTATTTTAATTTAAAAAATCAATTGTAAATGCATTTAAAATAATTAACAAAAAATAAAAACTCAAGACACAATCTAAATATCCAACACCAGGTAACTATCTAATTACATTATATTGCTTGTCTAATAGTGAATATTATGCACCATTAAAAAGAATGTTTTTTAAGACCTTTTAAAACATGAAAAATTGTCATTAAATTTTTAAGAATGCATATGTAATATTCCAATTTTTGAAAAAATAAGTACATATAAGATTAATAGGAAATACTAAGAAATGTTAATTTTTAGATGACTCTTACTTTTAAATCATATAAAATATTATTTTAAAAGAAAATACCTGCCGCAGGGACCAGCAGTTAGCATAATGGCTATGTCGCTGGACTCCCACGTAGTTGACCACTGTTCGAGGCCCGGACCTGGTGGCTTAAACTCACGCCAGGCACATGTGCATGCATGCCCAAGATCCCGAGAGGAGAATGGAGGAGAAGGGATTGTGGCGTGGCCATCCCCCCGGGGAGCGATTTCTCGCTTTCTGTCTCTCTGTCTCTGTCTGGCGAGTGCACGTGCCCGATAGTCTGGGGGGAGCCCGTGCCCGTTAGGGAAACCCCTTCAAAAAAAAAAAAAAAAAAAAGAAAAAGAAAAAATAGAAAGAAAATGCCTGCCAAAATCCATGAGAGCAATGAGGTGAGAAATATTAATACCCTTTACCCTGTAATTTTATTTAGAAAATTAGTGAAATGCTAGGTTGAAAAAAAAAAAAGCTTACCTTGGAATTAGTATAATAATGCAAACCCTATTATAAAACCAAATTGAAGAGTGGCTTGAAAGATTACCATATTTTGTGAATTGGGAAAGAAAAGATTATCATATTATAGGAATATAAGACTTAGAATAATGGACAACTTAGAAAATATTTTTATGCTAAGATTAAATAATAAGATCATAATATGTAATTGAGTATCCTCTATGATTTAAGTAAATATGAATGAATAAAATAGTTCTATCAATTAAATTTGAAATAATCATACAAAGACATATTATACATCAATGAAAATGAATGACCTATGACTACAATAATTATGTATGAATTTCAAGAATATAAGAGGGCCAACTGGTGGTGTGGTAGATGAGACAGCTGGGTCCCACTTGTCTGCACAGTTCAAGTCTCAGTCCCACAGCTTGAAGAACACACCAGGTATATGTGCATGCATACACAAAATTCCCAAAAGAGAATGGAAGAGAAAAGACTGTGATGTAGCAATCTCTCCTAGAGGTGGGGATGGTCACATCACAATCTTTTCTTCACTGTTTCTCCTTCCTTTCAGGACATTGGACATGCACACCCTTGCACCTGGTATGTTTTTTTCCAAGCTACCCTATCCAGGACTTGAACTTGTGGTCAGCCATGTGAGATCCTTCCACCTTAACCACTGTGTCAAGAGCTGGCCCAAAATATATTTTAAGTATTTATATTTATAACTATCTATAGATATAGATAAATATATATTCAGTAACACTAATTTTAAAAGAAAGGAAATCTATAAAAAGTTTATGGAAAATGCATGTTATGATAAACCAAGCATGGATTTCAGATTTTTCAGGGGATGGGGAGGAAGAGGCACCTACCTTAATCCACAAACTTTTGAAGTTCCCTCATAGAAGATGTTAGTGTAGTTTCTACTGAGTGTGTAAAGTTTATGAGTAATTGCTTATTTTTCTTCTTTCATAGCTTCCCAAATTTTCTATAATAAAATTATTTTATTTTACTAAGAATCTCAGTTATTGTGGTTATCCAAATAGAGCTCAGTCTTTTATATAATCAGCTTTATTAATGAAATTCAGAACGTTTTTCTTTCACAGGAAGTATTTTCTTTAAAATTGTATAGAATAAGTCAAGCACAAGGTCCTCTACTAATTGGAGAGCCTTGCATACATTTTATACAGCAGTCTGAAAGAATTAGTTTACTCTTTAGAAAAAACTGCCCTGATTCCGGCATTTTTAACTCAGGAGACAGTTTTTGTTTGAGTCTTTGGGTTTTGTTCTGTTTTCGACAGGGCCTATGTTGTACACCAGGATTACTCTAGCAGACAGCCTCAACTGCTAATATTTTAAGTAGAATGTGAAGAAAAAAGGATGCTATAGCTGGCATTCAATTTTCTCTTATGAAAGACTAGGTCACAGGTTTATATAACTATAATATATTTACATGCACTTTAATGAAACTGCATGGTTCTTTCTGTTGGCCTCTAACAATCTGTAGATGTAGACTCTGGGTTTGTGTGTTTTAAATGTTCTAAAGCTTTTAGTGTCATCAAATAATAAATGTTAGTATCTACAGAAAGTAGTAGAGTGTAAAGAATCATATAATTAAATATGCCAGATATATATAATATTATATATACATTATAATATTTATATAAATAAATGTCCATTTTCCAGGTTATAAGTTATCCAATGAACTACCATGTTTTTGCTATACAGACAGTTATGGACAAAAGAATAATTAACAAAATATAACCCATTCATGGAAGTAATTTCTGTTTTAATTAAAGTAATGCAATTAGCAGGCCTTCTTGCATCAAGATACATTTGGCATATTTGAGAGTTTAATTTTTAGTATTGAGTCTAAAAAACGCTAATTGTGCCAGTTAATTAAACAGTGGCATTATGCAGTGTAAAGAAGATTAGGCAGCATCAGTTGTTTATGTTTGTAATCTTTCTTCTGCAGGACCGAAGAATGAGTTGTTCCTCTTTTATGGAAAAGGACGCCCAGGAATTGTTAGAGGAATGGATTTGAATACCAAGATAGCTGATGAATACATGATCCCCATAGAAAATCTGGTAAACCCTCGTGCTTTAGATTTTCACGCTGAAACCAATTATATCTACTTTGCTGACACCACCAGTTTCCTAATTGGCCGGCAGAAGATAGATGGCACCGAACGAGAAACCATTCTGAAAGATGGTAAGCGACACTGTGTGACAGTCACATCAAACTGCCCAGAGATGAAGCACTTTAAAGGGATAAAGTCAATGTATGTCACAGTAGCTTTAACCAGAACCAAGTTCTTCTGGTGATGTTTTAAAAAATTTGTTAATTTGATTTCTTTAGTAACATTTTTTTTCATGTTTTTTACATACAAACTCTATTATAAAATTGACCTTGCAATTTTCTAGTACATTTTAAATATCATGAAAATTACATTTAGCTACTATCCACCTTCTGGAAAAATGTAGATTTTCCTATAATGATAGGTTTACAGTGCTATACAGTAGGACATAAGATTCAATAACTCGTGGGAGACTTCTATAATATTTTGTTCTGTTACTACTATTGTTCATATCACTCAAAGTTCATTAAAAATATCAGTGTTCCAATTTTATCACAGTTCTTACAAATTGTTTTATACCTTACAAGTCATTAAAAAGGAGTTTTTTGAGCCCTTGAAATATCAGTATCTCTGGAGAAACTTCATTTATACCTATTTTTATTTTACAGAGACATATATTGTTATATACATGCAAATATACATGCCTATAGTTTATGAGAAACAGTGAATTTTTATAAATTATTTTGCTTAAGGAGAACCAATCAAGTAACACAAGAATGTAACTTTGCTATAGGTAGAAAAGTGTTTAACAATCAGGCAAACCTGACTTTTGACTTGCTGCCAGTTATCTTTACGTATGTTGACTAATTATTCTGGACCTCAGTGTCCTCATATATAAAGATGGCTTACTTCTTGAATATTGTAGAAAGCCGCAGTTGAAGAAATAGTAACTGTATTCTTATTTTATGAAACAAGTCTACCAGCTATCATAGGACAGAAAAGAAATTTTAGGAAATGACGACTGCCTTCAGGAGTCCATTGCATAAACACAGGTAGCCTTTCATTAATAAGGTCAAAGCCACTCTGAGGAAATACATGATTAATGGAGAACACCTATTCAGTGGGAATCCAGAGGACCAAAGGGAGATCTTTATATGAACTGCTTGTGCTGGAGGTGGAATGTAGGCTAGCTGTTAAAGGACAGATATTAAGGGAAAGGGGAACATCCTGCAATCAACATTCCATGGAAATTAAAAGAAAGGAGGGACCAGCAGTTGGCGTAATGGCTATGTGATTGAACTCACATGTAGTCAGCCGCAGTTTGAGTCCCGGACCCGGTGGCTTAAACTCATGCAGGGCGCTTGTGCATACGTGCCCAAGATCACAAGAGGAAAATGGAGAAGGGATTGCTGCATGGCCATCCTCCCCTGGGGAGGGTGATTTCTCTCTATGTATCTCTCTGTCTCTCTCTTTCTGGTGAGTGCACATGCCCTATAGCAAAAACCTCTCTTAAAAAAAAAGAAAAGAAAAGAAAAGAAAAAAAAAGAAAGGAATGAAAAAAAAAGATCTCCAAAAGGAAGATTTAGACAAGGAGGGGCTTTAAATGTTGTAGATCACTGCTGGAGGATTTGTTTTCAAGTCACAGTGACTAAGGAGGTGTGGAAAGTGAAAGGGGGTAAAGTGAAAAGTTTTGAATATGAGGCAAAGAGATTATTAGATAATATCTTGCAACATTCAAGGCTTCTTTTTTTTTTTTTTTTGAGCCAAAGAATAATGTGATCAAGTGACATTTTGGGAGTATCAATCTGGTGGGGTGCAAAGAGAATAAAGAGAGAAAATAAAAACACAGAGGTAGACAAAAATGTATGCTACGAATAGTAATGAATGGTTCTCTCTTATCTTTTGGAAGGAAGTAGGGGAAGATGAGATTATTCATTCAAATCAGTTTTACTTTAAATCAAATCCTTAATGATAAAAAGTACACTTACTATGAGTGGCCAATGGAGTGCCAAAAAAAAAGCCCCTCTTTTGACTTTTTTATAGTTTGCTGATTAAGGCAGTATAAATCCACCATGATTTAACATTCCCAAGAGTCATCTAATTAATGTTAAATTTAAAGTTTTTGCTTTAAATTAAATGTAGCAGAGGCTATCTCCTACTTTTCTCTGTAGCATGATAGCAGATGATGGAGACTTGATAGATTTAGAAGGACAGTGGACTTGTGCACTCTCTCTTTTTTATTTTTATTTTTTTTTTTTGAGAGATTTTCACTGTAGGGCGCGTGCGCTCACCAGACAGACAGAGAGAGACAGAGACAGAAAGCGAGAAATCACCCCCCAGGGGGGATGGTCACGCCGCAATCCCTTCTCCTCCATTCTCCTCTCGGGATCTTGGGCACGCACGCACACGCACCCGGCGTGAGTTTTAAGCCACCGGGTCCGGGACACGAACCGCGGTCGACTATGTGGAAGTCCAGTGACATAGCCATTACACCAACTGCTGGTTCCCTTGTGCACTCTCTCTTAATGATGCATTTGGATTGTTCTGGTGTTGAATATATACTTTCAAAAGAGGCTTTTAGTTTTTCTTTCAAAAAGTATCAGTTTCTGTGCTGTGATTGAAGTCCCACTATAAACTCTCCTATAACCAACAAGCTTTTTTTATCTTTAGAGAGAGATTTTTGCTATAGGGCATGTATGCTCTCCAGAGAAACAGAGAGAGACAGAAAAGCAGATAATTAGAAATCATACCCTGGGGGGTTTGGCCATGCCACAATCACTTCTTCTCCATTCTCCTCTGGGTATATTGGTCATGCATGAACATACATGCCCAGTGTGAGTTTTAAGTGGTTAGGTCTGGGCCTCAAACATGGTCAACTATGTGGGAATCCAGCTACATAACCATTTTACCATCTGCTGGTCTAATATTTTGATATTTCTATATAAGGAACAACTTAATAACTTTTCATTAGCTTATCTTTCTTCTTCCATCAAAAAGAAGAAGAAACACATGACATAATTAACATGTCCAAATGGAAATTTACGACCAGTTGGGTTGAGTCCTGGCCTCACCAGCTGAGTGCTTGTCTATGCATGGCCCAAATCCTAAATGAAGAGAGAAACGGGATTTAGAAGTGATGGTGGCATGACCACACCCCATTTTTGGGTGCGTTCTGTCTCCCATCTCTTTCCTTCTGGTAAGTGTCCTCTAGCAATGAAAAAAAGAAAATAGAAATTTTATCTGGCAAGGAAAACTTGTGATTCTTACACTCAGAAAGGTTAAATTCTATATTTACTCACTTATTTAGTTAGAGTGTTTACCAACTAACCTGAAACTGAGAGGTAATACTTAGACAAATTATTTTGTTACTTAGTAGAAATTCTGAGCCTTAGATAAATTTGAATAGTTTGAAATACAAGGCTATAAATATGTGGCTCTTTGTAAATAAAACATAAATATCTTGGACATCTGTGTAAACTTACATCCTTTTCAGAAAGGAAAAAAAAAAACAGTACATTTCCAAAAATTATCTTTCTCTATTCATTCTTGGGTTTCTTTCTCCCAGATGTTTATTGAAAACTCCCTCTGTGTGGCATATTCTGTTGGTTTTGTAGAATTTGAATTTTGGGGGCTAAAACAGAAGTCAAATAAATGAGAATGGACATTTTCTGTCAGAGTCACTTACATATTATTGCAATAATTACTGAAAAATATTTGAAAGATTAACACTTCATTGATTTAATACAAATAGATTTCTATAAAGACAAAGTATTACTAAGTGTATTTTTTTCATCTTCCTAGAATTTTGTCAACTTTTTGTAAAATCTATACTCTTTTTATTCTTTTAACTAATTACTTGATTCATATATTTGCCAGGTCAATAAATGTTTAATGAATACCTTAACTGGCCCAGGTGCTGTTCTAGGTGGCAGTAATGCTGGAAAAAAAAAAAAAGCAGAAGAAGCTTCATAGAGAGCTTATATCCAAAACAGTAGGAAGCAGGTAATAAACAAGTAAACACATAAATGAACAGGATAATGATAAGTGCTATAAAGAAAGTAAAGTAGGTTACTACAGCAGAAAGAGAGTATTAACAGGAGGCAAAATTAAATTAAATGGTCAGTGAATTTAAATTAGCCATTTCTGCGGCGCACAAGTGTTACTTTCTCTAAGACGAAAAGATGTATATTCTTTATGAAATTAGATTCATTTTTTTATTTTGAGGTTATCTTAGCCAAAATTAATTTTTCATTGTAGTATCAATTATTTTCAAATAAAACTATATAAAAATGATAGTTTATTATTCTATTTATTTCTTCATGTACTCTATTAGTATAGTACTTTTTTTTTTTAAGAGGATTTTGCTATAGGGAACATGCACTCATCAGAAAGCCAGAGAGAGAGAAAGCGAGAAATCACCCCCCAGGGGGGATGACCACACCACAATCCCTTCTCCTCCATTCTCCTCTTGGGATCTTGGGCATGCAGGCACACGTGCCTGGTGTGAATTTAAGCCACCGTGTCCAGGACTCGAACTATGATTGACTACATGGGAGTCCAGCCACATAGCCATTATGTTAACTGCTAGTCCTGTACAGTACTTGTTTTTAAGCTGTAGAAATTAATTCTACTTGGATACATATATTCAAATAGAAGGCATGTTAAAATAATCTTTTATATCATCTCCTATTTTTAAAATACTAAAAACTCAAAGCATTTTTCCTGAGTTTGAAAGTTATTAATAGTTATAACTATAACCAAAAAACTGTAATTTTAATAGATCCCATAAATAAACTTTGGGACTCGAGATTTCCATTTTATATACTATATAGGCTTTCTTTACCAATTTTTTTAATAGGTATGAAGGGATAACTTGTTAAATGAGGACAGAATTCTTACTACTTTTTCCTATTCCAAAGTTGTGTCCAGGGAGCCTGAGAGAGTTATGCCTGCAATTTTTTTTTTTTTTTTTGAGAGTTTTTTGCTTTGCACTCACCAGAAAGACAGAGAGACAGAAAGTGAGAAATTATTCCCCCCAGCGGGGATGGCCATGCCACAATCCCTTCTCCTCCATTTTTCTCTCAGGATCTTAGGCACACACGCACATGTCCAGCATGAGTTTAAGCCACCAGATCCGACATTTGAAACATGGTCGACTACATGGGAGTCCAATGATATAGCCATTATGCTAACTGCTGGTCTCATGCCTGCAAACTTTAACAGAGTATTGATAGTGGGATGCTACAGCCTGACCCAGGCATAGTGTTTTATGATGCGGAGTAAGCCTTCTTATCTCTTCCAGTAAAGCACATTCTTTTTTTTTTTTTTTTTTTTGTTTGTTTCTTTCAGAAATAGAGACTTGTGATTTTCTTTAACCAATTATTAATCTAAGAATTTCAAACTCTCTAATAACTTACAAGCTTCCTGTTTCCAGAAATCCATCTCTTAGGGCTGGGCCAATATAAATAACTCTTATGCTGATTGACAACTCTCATGCTTTCAAAACAAAATAAAAGAAACACTGTGTCTCAGCACCCCAAGAAACACGCTTGTCTTTCTCTGTGTCTGGTCACTCAATTTCATGATTATTTTTACAGAATTAGTAATTTCCATCCACACAAAGAAAGTGGCAGTATTTGCCACTCCATTGTTGTAGAATTGAGAGGATCTGACTCTTTTTCACAATTTATAACTACTGAAACATTGCCAACGTTAAGATTTACACAGCTGCAGTTCTTCCCAAGTATAAATTCTATAATTTCAAATAAAATATCTACCTTAGAATGCAAAATTGGCCTTTCATATAGATGTAAGTTTGACAAAATGTTTTGTCCTCCAGATGTGTCATCTTAATTTTAGATTCTGCCATCTTATTTGTGATGCTAAAATCAAAGACAGCAGGGGAACAGCAAGTGGCGTAATGGCTATGTTCAAGTCCTGGATCTAGTGGCTTAAACTCACGCCAGGCACACATGCGTGTGTGCCCAAGATCCCAAGAGGAGAATGGAGAAGGGATTGTGGTATGGCCATCCCCTCTGAGGGGTGATTTCTTGCTTTCTGTCTCTCTGTCTCTCTTTGTCTTTTTGGTGAGCACACATGCCCTATAGCAAAAACCTCTCCCTTCCCGCCCCCCCCCAAAAAAAAAGATCAAACCCAGCAGTAATAGCTAACCTTTGATGAATACTTTCTACATTAGAATTATTCATTTTATATGCACTATCCCATTTAATCCAGCAACTCTTTGAGATCAGTATTGTTATCAGCTCCATTTTAAAGATCAGAAATTGAGACTCAGGAAGATGAAGTACTTACCAAAGTCACATACCTAGTGCTACAATGTCAAGAACTATAAAAGCTGTGAGATACTATTATGCTTGCAAGCTGAAATTTTAACTGTACTTCTGTAGATGCTGGCAGTAGACATGGACCTTCTAAGACAAACGACAGTTCATTATTAAGATCAGTAATAGTTTCCAGGGTACCAGTAATTTTGTTTATGGGTTGTGAGTCCCACTTCCCATAGGACAACACAATAGTGACACCTGAAGACACGAGGCCATGTTACAGGACAGGAATCTGGAGCTTAGAGAACTCCAATTTTTTATTCTAAAGTAAGCATGCCTATTTGTTGCTCCAGAGGGAACTATTCTCCAACTTTTATAACTATAAGGAAACCTGCCTTTGCTTCAGAGACATAGTTTCTATCTTCCAAGGATATTTATTTTATTAACATGCTTGAAAATAGAGTCTAGAACAAAGGAACTTAGTTTCTTTTCTCTGAAGATGGGCAGCAGTGTGAAAGAACCATGAAAATTTGTATCTCAATAATCCTGAAGTACAAACCCATGTAATCTGACTTCAGAGGCTATGATAGGTTAAATAATGCCCCCCACCTCCAGATATATAAGTCCCAATCTCTAAAACCTATGGCTGTCCTTTCATATGAAAACAGGGACTTACTAATATGATTAAGGTCCTTTGTAGGCCAAAATTATATTGGATTATCTGGGTAGGCTCCTAATATATTCACAATGAACCTTATAAGAGGGCAAGAAGGACAAAGTAGGAGGTAAAAGACTACGGAAGGAAGAGTACTGCTGGATGGCAAGAACGTCAATGCTGGTGGCCGACCACAAGTTGGTCTAGGTCTGGAATTTCAAGTATAAATGAATACTATGCAATTGTTTAATTTTAAACTGTTTTGCAGCATAGCTATCTTCAGAATTCAGTGTACCTTTTAATGTTGTGTGTCTGGGATGCAAGTATTGCTAAATATCATGTTAGTCCTCCAGGTTAAAGATGATTCAGCTTTCAGGCGTTACCCTTTAGAGGTACAGAAGAGACCCAATTCCAAAAAAAGGTCACTTCAGTTATAGGGATGATGGGCGGGAGAATCATGGTGGCCCTTCTAGTGATGCCAGGTGGTGTTTTTTGTTTGTTTGTTTTTAATCTAGAAATGGCTGCAAGTGGAAGTTGATATTATGTAGGCACTTTGTAAGGTCCTATTGAGTAAACGAATGACATTGTGACCTCCTGAGAATTGAACCTGTTTCCTAACTTTGATGAGAGGCTCATTTGCTTGATGGTGTGTACAGACTCCTCTGAAAGGGACTTTTTTAGACAGATCTTTGTGAACTATTTCCACCCAACTCCATCATCACTTCCTGTATACTATAGTAGTCTGCTGGGTGTGGTAGCTGTTTCTTTTGTGCCATTTTGGGGTGGAGGGGGGTGTATGTGATGAAGCCAATAATTCAGGACTTAATTCCTTCTTGGGTTTTTTTTTTTTTTTTTTTTTTTTTGGGAGTTAGTTTTTTTTTTTTTTTTTGGTGGAATTAGATTCTCCCCTTCAAATGCTATAATTAACACCACTTAAAATAAAACTTGAATAAAATATTGAAACAAACAAACAAAAAAGAGTACATGGGGGGAAAGGATGGGAGCCAAGGAATACAAGTGGATTTCCGAATCTAACAGTTTTTCCAATACAATTACGTGTTAAAATGTATGATACTACACCTAGCTCATCATACATCAATTAATGTTTGATCTTTTATCATTTTGTTACTTAGAATCTCCACAACCAAAATACACACACATACACAAACATACATACTATTGTGAGCTTAAGACCCACATCAGAATTCAAGAAAAAGTTCCAGGTCTATAAACAACAGGGCAGACATACACAACAGATTAAAGGATGTAATCTGTACTAAATGACACCGACATTATAAATAAAATGGTCATTTTCTTCACCTAGGAAGCACTCCTTTTTCTTGGGTTTCAATGAACTTCAGCAGTAAAGTTCTTCATTAATGGAGTTCTCTAGAAATTTTTGGTATCAAACAAAGATTCAGTTTCCCAGTGATAAAACAAAAAATGCAGAGATCACACTGATAAATTCTGGTAGGAAGTTCATATGAACTTTAAATGATGATAATGCCTTGCAAAGCATTTTGAAATTAAGAACAAACTTTTATTCTCTGCTATTATAGATTTTAGGCAAAAGTCAATCTTATTTTTCTGCCTTTGACTCTAACTTTCTCATAAAGAAAAGCTTTAAGTCTCTAAGAGATAGAAGTTTGACCAACCCTTAAAGAAAGTAATGAGTACATTCATCAGTCATGCAAAGACATTTCCTAATTAGAACTGTTAGGAAGGTATTTGCAAGTGTTTGAGAATCTAATGGACATTGTTGTCCCACTGATTAACAAAAACATAGCCTGTTTGCACATACTGATTCTTGTTGACTATGAGCAAGCTGTTTTCCTAGAAATGACTTGAGATTTGAGTTCGGAAAACAGTGTTCAGTTTCATATTTAATTTGTAAATACATATTTCTTACAGTCTTTATGTTTCTTAAGAAGTAGATGTGTTATTTGAAAAACAATTTAAATCATTTTCTTTTCTGCCTGTAAATGGATATATATATATGAGAATACTGAAATATGGGTTCTAAAAGATAAGTAAATAAAAGATGAAATTTAGTCATGGAGGAGAAGTTACCTTTTCCCTTATTTATTTCCATCTAACATAGGTATACATACATATGCATAAGTATTGAAAAACACACCATACACACACAAACAAGTACATGCATGCACAAATGCTTTAAAAACACTAGAAACGTCTATAAGGAAGTCTATTATTTTATAAATGTTAAGTTGCAGGTACGGTCAAAAGAGAGAAGGTGAAAATAGTTGGTAATGCTCAAAGGACCATAGAATATTATTATATATATTATATTATATTAATTATATATAGACTATTATATTTAATATAGGATAGCTATATAAATTAGCATATTAATGAAGTCAGATCAGTAGACTTTTTAACACACTTTACTAATTTTCAGTATAAATTGAAATAGAATAAATACCTTCAGCCCTATTACTTATTCATAGTATTATGTAACTTTAAAAAAATCCAATACCATAAGGTAAATGCACATACATGCACATGACAGAGAGAAAGCACTCCCCAATGGGTCCTGGTCACCCTGAAATCCTCTATTCTTCTAGCTGTGCATCTTGTCAGGATCCTGGACACACGCATATATGCTTAAGGGCACTTCTCAAGTCAACAGGGACAAGACTTAACTCCTAGTCAGCTAAGTGGTATTTGGTTACCTTTGCTCAGTAGTTGTGGACAAAATGTGGACCACACAGCAGAGAATTCTGGCTTTCAAATATCTTGTTGCACTAGACTGAACTAACTATTGTGCCAAGGGTCTGGCCTAACATTATGTAATTTTGTAATTTCTGGGCCAACATTATGTAGTCTTGTTTGCTACTTTAGAAATTACTTGAGAATACTTTATAAACTTAATACTATTATTACAAACATTACCTTTGTACTATTGCTTAGGTTAATTAATTATAAATTCATCATTAAAAATTTTGCTAAATCAATCTTAACTGGATTTACTTTGGGGATTTCAAAGTAGGAAACATTAGTTTAAATCATGGGGCTGGATAATAGTTACAGCACAAGCTGAGGAATTATCCATGAACCTAGGCAGTATGAGAGGATTTTAGGGAGTGAGGATAGTTATTGTTTGGGTAACCAATGTGTTGAAATATGTGACTCTGACATATCTAAAGCATAACTTTATTTTTGCTTCCCACTGACCTTTAAAATTTATTCAGTAAGCTTTTCTACTCCAGATCAAAACTCGGTGAAGCCCCAATCCTTTCTGCTTACAGCTAGGCAACAGTCCTATCAGTCACTTTTAAGTCAGTTACACAATCTCGATTCAGTATTTAAAATGCCCAATATGTATATATAAATACATGCAGCCCCTTTACTTATTCATAGTTATAAGGTTATGAATAGGGCAATGAATGGCCCTATTACTATGAATAAGTAATGGGGCTGAATGTATTTATTCCCATTTTATACCTGAATACACACACACACAACATAGTACATCTATTCTAAATTCAATGCATCACCAAATCTTTCCTACTCCCCACTTTTACTCTTTTACTGCATTCTGGTTACAGTGACTGGAAGGCATATTTGGCTCATTTTCTATTACTCTGATCTACATTTATTTTCCTTGCAACCTATCCCAGCTCGTTAATTAGTTTCTGATGCCCAGTCACTTCTCGGTGAGAAGAGGTAAAAGTGGTAAGGAATGGTAAGATGATAAGAAAGGTTTTAGTGAAATCAGCCCCATTAAAAACTTAAAATTAATGCCTGGAGAAAAAAACATATGTCTTGTTAATTAGTGTAGAGCATTTGGTCAATAAAGTAATGTAGTTGAATTTGCATTTTGTTCTTAGAGTCACCGTGGCTGTACGCTGGTGAACAAAGCTTTCAGATCCATTCACCAGTAGACTGATGTCACTTAGTGCTTTGTGTCGGGCCTAGACTATGCCAACTTATCCTGCTGCTTTGGATACTTCCTGCGTGGATGCCCCACTGATGGGGCTCTTCCCACATTCCTGTGCTTCTCTCAGTGGGAGACTGCTGTGACCCATTGCTAATTGGAAGACCCGGGGTGAATGCAAGAGAACGTCTCCATTCTCCCATTCCCATCTCAGCTTTAAGTTTTCTGTCTCTGAGATTTGAAGGTGTGTCTTTCTTCTCCCATGGAAGTTAAACTGTCTTCTGTCTCTGGGAAGTCTGGGGCAGGAGGTAATCTTCTGCACTACCTTCTAGAGTATAACCCCCTGCTTTTTGTATGACTCCAAGATTCTGAGTCTAGGGTCCCCTCCCCCCGGCCATGGTCAGCTTTTGCTCCACCATTTCCTTCAGCATTGGTATCCTTTTGTCTGGGGCCAGTCTCTATTCCGTAAACCAGTGTTACTTGTTAAGATTTCATGAACCTGCGGTGGGACCTTAGGAGCTTCCTACCTCTACCTCAGTTACACGTGGGTTTGGTTTCCACACTTTCCTTGATGGCACTTTACCTTTGGGGCTTCCTTTACCTTCAGGGAAAAAGAAGGTTTCCTGCCCCTTTTCTAGTGGCAGGTGATTTCTGTTTCTATACCTTCCTCACAGAGCGGATCTCTGTTTTGCTTCTGGGAGTAGAAAGGCCTTCTTCTCCATCCTCGCTGGTTTAGGGGCTTCCTGTGGTATGACAGAAATGTCTCAGGGATGGAGTGGGGTTTCGTTTCTATGGGACACACAGAGGTCTCTCAGGTTTCTTCTTCGGTCCACGACCTTTTTCTTTTGCATTCAGGGAAAGGTATTCTTTGTGTAAAAGACTCCCGGGATTCTAAATTCTCACATCAAACATCATGAGTTTTAAGACTTCTTACTCATTTCAGCGTTAAAAATCCCCAAACTGCTTTCATGGTAGTTGCTTCCTTCTTCTACGTTCTTAGGAAGAAACAACGCTTCACATGTTCTGTCACTCCTGAAAGAGGGCTGTACCCTTTGCATTTCACTTCATTTTCTTGAGATCTCAACTTTTGTTTGCATTCAAGAAAATTTGTGTTCTTATAGATTACTGGGTTTTCTTTTATTGTTATGTGCTGCAATATTCTTTGTGGCTTTCTGCATCTTAAGGGAAGTTGAACTGAATGCTTTTAATTTATTAATGCAAATGGGAATTTGAAGAATGACATTGAAATATATTTTCAAACTGTGTTCTTCCTCTTTATCTTAGCATTAGACTCAATTAAAATAGCTAAGTACTCCTGTGAATATATGTTCATCCCTCATGATGCTTTTAAACACCATAGTTTACAAGTTAAGACAATTCAGTTGGTGAAAAAAGACTTACTTTCTACTTTAATAAACTCAGGTTGTATTATTTTTTAACAAACAAAAATTAAATTAGAAGTAAGAATTTTCACATTATAGAAAAAGAAAGTTGCTTTCTGCATAATATTATCAGAAAAAATTATTTAAAGAGATACTGTAAGATGACTGTCTTAAGGATTATCTCAAAATCTTGTTTATATTTTTGCTAAAATTAATATTCATTTATGAACAGAAAATGATATTTAATTGTCAAGTATCAGTTAGATAGTACACAAGGAGCTCATCTGAAAATAAAGTGTGTTTTGTTCTCACAGAGTTTGGATTCAAATGTAATGTATCTGTCAAAAAAAAACAAAATGAGGCAAAAGATGAAATATAGGGCTACTAAATAATTAAACTTTATTTTGGACTCTACATTTATAAAAATTACTGAGGTTTTTTCTTTTTCTTTATTTTCTCTCTCTCTTTTTTTTTTTTTAAAGTTTTGCCATAGGGCATATTGCTCACCAGAGAGATAGATAGATAGAGAGAGAGAGAACAGTGAGAGGGAAAGTGAGAAGTCATCCTCCCTAAGGGGTGGATGGCCGTGCTGCAATCCTTTCTCCATTTTCCACGCAGGATTCTGGGCACACAAACATACCCAGCGTTAGTTTCAAGCTGCCAGGTCTGGTATATGAACCACAGTACGCTCTGTGGGAGTAGAGTGCCTTAACCAACAGACCACCAGCTGGTCCCTAAAGATCATATATTTTTACTAAAATAAATTGGTAATAGCAGTAGGAAAATTGAAAAAGTATACTGTCGGTGATAAGAAATAGAGAATTTCCTAAGTAGAAAGCAGACTAAATCAAACTGACAAGAGTACCAGAAGCCAAATCCTAAAACACCACAGGTGTAAACTTAAAATGTGAAAGTAATTTTTTAGGACTACTCCATGGTCCTCATAAAAATGAAAAGAGACAGCGAAAAAAGCCTTACGACAGTCTTTTAAAGCAATTTAACAATTAGCTGCTTTAAAAGTAATGAGTGCAGTTCAGTTATCCCACCAACGTTTATTATACCCTCTAGAAGCATGCACAAAGAATAGGATTTTGGGGGCCATCAGGTGGCATGGTAGTTGAGGAACTGAATTCCCACATGGCTGACCACAGTTTGAATCCCAGACATAGTGGCTTGCTTTCTCACTTTCCCTCTGTCTCTCTGGTGAGTGCATATGCCCTATAGCAAATTTAAAAATAGTAATAATAAATAAAATTAAATAAATTATTTTTTAAAAAAGAAAAGAATGAAAGTGGTTTAATTGTAGACTCACTTGGGCAAAAAAAATAAGATTAATGTTTTACCTTAAAAATCATACAAACATAACACTTAGAGAACACAATATAAATTTTAGAAAACATACATTTTTATGGTTTTGGGAAATGAAACACTTTCTTTTAATTTTTTTGGAGAGGTTTTTGCTATAGGGCGTGTGCACTTGCCAGACAGACAGAGAGAGACAGAGACAGAAAGCGAGAAATCACCCCCCAGGGAGGATGGCCACGCTGCAGTCCCTTCTCCTCCATGCTCCTCTCAGGATCTTGGGCATGCATGCACACGCGCCCAGCATGAGTTTAAGCCACCGGATCCAGGACGCGAACCGTGGTCGACTACGTGGGAGTCCAGCGACATAGCCATTATGTTAACTGCTGGTCCTGGAAATGGAACATTTTCTTAAGTAAGAATCAACTTGAAAGTAATCAGAAAAATGTGTATCTACATTAAATTTTTAAAAATTTATGAAAGAGGACATTGTTTGAGTGAAAACACAGAGGATAAACTAAACAAAAATGTTCACAACCTATATAGCAGAAAAATGATTACTTTATGAAATAAGGATAATATCAGAAACAATAAAAAATTGTTTGAATAATTCACAGAAAAAGAAATGCAAATTTTGAATAGGCACCTTGTTAGATGTTCAACATCATACAAATCATAAAAGTATAATTGAAACCAATAATATGATTTTTACCACATTCACCAGATTAAATAAGGTATATCATATTAGTGAAAACATAAAAAAATAAAAATTTTTTACACTTTTGAGAAGTATATAAGTTATATTGGTAATACTATAATAAGAAACATTATATAGTATTACCTACCAAAATTGAAATTATTTATAGTGTTCAACCCAACAATACCACTGTTAGTTACCTGTTTTATAGAAGTATATACATGTTCAAAAGTATTAGTTGCAATTATAAAGAAATTAAAAGTACCATACATATCTATAAAAAGGGGCTGGCAGGTAGCGTGGTGGTTAAGGCTCTGGACTACCACACAGTTAACTGTGGTTTGAGTCCTGGGCCTGATGGCTTGCTTTCTCACTCTCCCTCTTATTTCTCTCTCTCTCTAGTCAAATTGTAGAATAATAATAATAATAAATAAAATTAAATAAATAATAATTTAAAACTATCTATAAAAGAAGAATGTACATTTATGCTATAAATAATAGTAACACTTAAAATGCATGAGGTACAGTTATATGTACTTATATGAGCAAAATTTGAAGATACTCTGATAAGTAAACAGTGACTTAAAATATTTTTTTTAGGATCATATTTATTTAGTGTATTTTTTTTAAGTTTGAAAGATTATAAATGGTTAATAATGATTACTTCTAGAGAGTGCTATGTGTATTATTTCATTCACTCACTACTTAACAATCCTTTTTAAATTTGCCTAACATGATGTGATTTCTTCTTACTAAAATAAGAATTAAAAAGAAAATGTTCCAAAATAAAAAATGCAGTTATGAGTAAGCACGTAAATATGTTTTGTTTTATGGCTAAAAAAAAAAATTAAATAGGAAAGCAAAAACTATTTTTGTACACATTAATGTAAGTTGTTTACTTCAAAAATGGATGTTTCCTTAAAAAATAAACAGTCTATCTCCAGGTTGTGACATAGTGATAGCAAAACTAAATCCACATGAAAAATGTCTTGGGTTTGATTTCTGAGATTTTCTTGGGCTTGCCACATGCATTCATGCGTGCCCATGATTCAGGATGACTGAAATTGGGAGTGCATAGCTGTGCAATGACCCTGTTTGGGGTGGTTGCCTCTTCTCTCTCTCTCTCTCTGAAAAACAAAAACAAAACCAAAACAAAAAAACAAAACAAAACAAAAAAATCCTTAAGAACTGAAGAAATAAACAACTTAAAATAAAATGAAAAACTAAAGTTTTTGTCCTATCTCTTAGATGGGTATTATTTTAGTTTAGTTTAGTTTGTTTGTTTATTTGGTTTTGCTTGCTAAGCCTTTTCCCCGAAGACTTTATGCAATGGGATTTCTTCCTTTTATAGTTACAAGAACATTTTTTTTTTTCTTTTCCTAAGTGAAGATATGTCTTATTGTGGGCTAATTATGCTAAAATATATCTCTTATATCTCCATGAACATTTACCCATTCTAAGTTGTGGTTTAATTAGCGATTTAAAAAGCTTCAGAAGGGTCAGCATGTAACATGGAGGTTGGGGGTGGATCCCACATAGCCAATTGTGCAGATCAAGTGCCAGGCATGGTGGCTTGAAAAAAAATCATGCCAGATATGTGTGTACACGTACTTCAAATCCCAAGAAAAGACTGGACGAGAAGGGATTCAGCATGGCAATCCTTCCTGGAAAATGACTTCTCACTTTTCCTCTCTCTGTCTCTCTCTCTGGTGAGCACATGCACTCTACAGCAAAACAAAAACAAAACAAAACTGAAGCTTTAGGGCTTAGTATTTTGTAACGTTTGCATATTTAATTATTTTGGCAAATCCTTTATAACATTTTTACTTGAGACTACCTTGAGGACTATAAACTGTAATTGAACAAAAGGGAAACATCAAATTTGGGCTCATAAGTACTTCGCTCTTAAATTTTAAATGTAAAATATTGAATCAAAATGTTTAATAATTAGATGGTGAATTAAAATAATTGAAACTATCAATCTGAAGTAACTAATTAATGCTCTTCAATTCTATAATTTGATGTCATTTACATTGTGGTCCCTCATAACACACACGCACATTGACTCAAACACACACACACTTACACAAATGGATGCATATGCCATTATATATAGCTTCTCTAAGACAATAATTATTAGTTTTTACATTTTTCATGATCTTAACACTTAAAATTATAATTTAAATGATATCCAAAAGACAAAATACTGACATGACATTTACTAAAACTCCTAGTCTATACTACTAGTTGATATTAATTATTCTGATTCCATAAAATAATCCTTAAATGCAGGAGATATTGTATTTTCTGTTCAAGTTGAAGACCTAGGTATTCTAAGAATTAAAGTATGTTCTTTTATAACTCAGTCAGTTACATTTGATACTGAGATTCGAACTTGTTTGTCTGATCTCAGAACTCCCAAGGGTCATACTCTTTCTGGCATGCCATAACTTTTCCTGGCTATGCTGTGCATAAGTTAGTATAAATTGAGGATGATTACAAGCACACCGATTACAGAAATTTAGAATAGAAATATCTTTTAAGATTGTATAATGTAGTACAGAAGTTAAATGAACCAACATAGGAGTCAAAATGTCCAGGTTGGAGTCCTGTACCATCACCTATTAGCTGTATAGCCTGGAGCAGATTATATAACTTGTCCATTTCTTTGGTTTCTGCATCTATAAAATGGGGATAATAATTGTTTCAGTTGCTCTGACAAGATACATCATGCTTATAAAACACTTAGCACATGGTATGTCCTCAATAAGGAAATTTAGCATAGGAAACCACAGGAATTCAGAGAGGATGTGTCATTTGCCCAAGAACTAATGGACAGTTAGTGACACAGTTGCAACTAATATCTCCAACTCCTAATTCATATTCCTATAATTCTCCCACTATTTAATCTGTTAGAGTATTTTCTGTAGAAGAGTTCTGCATTAATTGTTTTCTGGAGTAACTGTGAAGTTCGGATTAATTTGAACATTCAAAAAGTAGAGAAATAGCTTTCCTTGAAGCTATTTCACTTTTTTGTCTGGAATTCTGAAGACTGGACAAAAATGACTGTTAGCACAGTGAGGGTCAGCAGGTGACACGAAGGTCAAAGCGCTGCATCCCACATGGCAGAATGTGCAGTTCAGGTTCTGGACCTGGCAGCTAGAACGTCACAGTGGGCAATGTGCCCGCATGCCTGAAATGCTGAGAAGAGACTGGAGAAGGGATTGCGACATGGCTATCCTCCTCTTGGGGTGATTCCTCGCTTTCTGTCTATCTTTCTTCTTCTGGCCCTCTGATGAGTGCACACACTCTATAGCAAAACCTTAAAAAAAATTACTGAGAATTTTTTTTAAGTTTGTGATCTAGAATTACACACACACACACACACTCATATATATATATATATTTACCAGTCAAACATTTATCTTATTATTGTTCTTAAAAGTATCCAGGAATAATATATTATTTGCTATAGTCTTGATATCAGATTTCTTTCTGTACCATCTCAAGGCTTTTCCCCCATTGCTGTTTGAATTAAGAGTTACTGCCCCATGGTATCATAATATAAATTATTCTTTATAAGCTGTGATTTATTTTTCAATACATTACAGACATTCCAAATTTCCTTACACATTCAACATTAGGATGAAAAGAAGGAAAATACTTCATTTTTTTTAGTGGTTTTTTGCATTGCATAGTACTTTTCAAGTATGAATATTTTTTTATCATCCAGGGTATTTATTTAAATGAATATTCTTTCCAAATTCTGCTGTGATGCCATATGTCAAACAGTGAGGTATTACACACCTTTTTCCTCATTAAGTGATATGTCTCTATATGAAAATCTGGGTATACTCATATATGTCATTATCTATTAGATCCATTTGCTTTGTAGGTAGTATCTATAATAAACAAAATAAAAATGCAAATCATAGAAACTGATTTCGCATGAGTTCTAAGCCACTGGGTCCGAGATGCGAACCGCGGTTGACTACGTGGGAGTCCAGTGACATAGCCATTACGCTAACTGCTGGTTCCCACATCTGAATATTTTTTAAGGATTTCAGAAGTAAAGTAAAGATTTAATTTGTCTTCTAGGTATTTGGCACTGTGAAAATATTGGATTGATAATCATATTGAAACAATACGATAGTATGCATTATAATTCTGAACTGAGCAAACTATCCTCACAGGAAAACACCAATTTCCTGTTCATTCTTTCCTTCAACTGTATTTTAATACTTACATTCATTTAGCCATTTTTTTATCACAAATATTATCAATCTTCAACACCGGCCTTTACTAAGAAATATGAACATGAATTAAACTTGTATCTTGCCCTCCTACTCTGTAGAGACGGAGACACGTGGAAAAGTGGGCCTGTTCACACATCAGTAAACTTAACAAGGCAGTAAGTGGTAAGAGCCAGAAATGAGGTGCCAGTGTAGCATTAAGAGAGTTTAGAGGACAGATTAATTTTACAAGTAACATAAATGGAGATTTTTAGGGAAAAATCTTGGCCTTACATGAAGTAAAGGATTTAGAAAATGGAAGTATGCAAGAAAACATACAGAATAGGAAGGAAAAATGGCATAGCAAGAGGGAAGTAAACTATGCATATGGGAGTAAAAGAGTGAGCTAACATTTATTAAATGTTCTTCTTAGGCTTATAAATATTATTTCATCTTGTATTTCTAAGAGCCAAATAAAGGAATTATCATAAAAATTATTATGAAGACTAAAACAAAAGTAGTTAGAAGGTAAAGAAGGCTCTCTGGGGACCAGCAGCTAGTGTGATGGCTATGTTGCTGGACTCCCATGGAGGCGACCACGGTTCGTGTCCTGGACCTGGTGACTTAAACACACGCCAGGTGCATGTGCATGCGTGCCCAAGATCCCAAGAGGAGAATGGAGGAGAAGGGATTGCAGCATGGCCATTCCCCCTGGAGAGTGATTTCTTGCTTTCTGTCTCTCTCTGTCTGGCGAGCACACGCGCCTTATAGCAAAAACAAACAAACAAACAAACAAAAAACCTCTAAAAAAAAAAAAAAAAGAAGGCTCTCTGACGCCGAAGTCCATGCTTATTCCATCATAGCTTATCGATCAGCTGAAAGTAGAATTGTATACTAGTATTGGTGCTTGCACCATAGGGCTTCGGAAAGAGGTTAGAGGTGGATAATTACAAAAAGTCTTATGTCATGAGAGGGAGAATTAGAATTAATCATGAGATTATGGTAAGTCATTCCTTTATATAATATATTCATTCATGCAACCAACTGAGATTATGCTGTATTACAGGCAAAGTTCTAAGTCCCAGGGACACATAAGTGAAGAAGATAGACAATATCATTGGAAAGTATTTTTTTTTTATGGGGAAATTCGATGAAAAATCTCAATTTTTTTTTTATTTTATTTTTTTATTATCATCTTCATAATCTTCTTTATATTACATTGGATTACATATAACTTTACAGTGTATTACATTGTTTTTTCAAAAGGGAATGCCATGCATGTCCGTCAGTACAGAGACATTAATCTCCCCGCTTTAACATTCAAAATCTTTTCTATATTTTCCCCAATCATTATTTTTATTATTCTAATTATTTTTAAAACAGTCAATTGCTATTTCTCATTTTGCTTGTAAAAATACTTTGCCCATCATGAAATACTTCTCAGACCAATCCAGTTGAGAATACTATACATGTCATCATCAACAGTTAATAAGTCCTATCTGTTTCTCACTAACGTCCTGCCTCTCTATTGTTCACTTGCTATCTTTCTCTATCCTCTTCTCTTCACTTACCCCATTCATTGGAAAGTATTTTGAAAACACAGGCTGCATATGTGATGGAAAAGAGAGGAAAAATAATCTTGATTCTTCTATTGAAAATATATTACTGTTTAATGGAAGTTACATTTATTTCTTGGATTTATGAAAACCAAACTAGTATATGATGCCTCTTTTCCCTAGACTGAGTTTATTATAGGCTCAGAGTAGGCAACAATATTGTGTGTGTCCTTATAGCTTTTATCTCACACCAGAGAGAGAGTGAGAGAGAAAACGAGAAGAATGATGACTACCTCAGATCTTTCTTAAATACCTATCAATTCTTTTTTCTTTATACATTAAGTCTTTTCTTCCCTTCCTGTTCCAACGCAATGAGAAAGAATTGAAGTTCTCAACAAAATATAGATTTGGGCTGTGATTTTTTTTCAGATCTAAAACAACAAATTAGATGCTATCTACTGCTGTGTAGTATACAATATTTGGATAACTCAAAAGGATATATACTAGAATGATGTTAGCATATTTAATGGGTTGTTATGGTTTTAAAACCATGCAAACTAGTTTCATATATATCTACTCTCTGCTTTGGCTTGAACAAATCTATTTCCACAGCATAGTAGTGTGTTCCTATCTATAGAATTGGCACTTTTATCTCTCTTACTAAAAGGAGCTTGCACAATCTTTTGTAAATACCAGAAGGTGCATGCTTTCATTTTTTTTTTTTTAAATCACCATGATAGTCTGGCTGTTAAGGTATTTGTAATTTGTCTAAATAGAGGAATTTCAAATTGTAAGATAAAGTGTACTATTATTTCAAGTCGGGGGTGGGGGAGGAGGAGGAGTGCAGACAGTGGCACGCAGTAAAACAAGAAGTCTTGCAAGTCTGACCCACAGGGGAAGGTTCCTGATTATGCAGGACATGTACGTAGCCCAGATCCAGGACTGGCTGAATGGGGTAGATGGCAGTGTCAAGGTCCTCTAGGGCTGCTCTCTCTCTGTCTCTGTCTATCTCTGTTTCTCTTATTTATGGACAAAATAAATACATTTTTTCAAGAAATATGTTTTTAAAAAAATTTTTAAAAAAGAGAGATACATGGAAGGCTAGATGTTGGCATAGTGGTTAAAGTGGCTGGATCCCACATGGCTGGCTGCTTGTGCTGCCCTTGAGTCCTGAACCAGTGGCTTGAAAAACAAACTAGGCATGTTTGTGTGCATGCCTAAAATTCCAAAAGGAGGGAGAAATAGAGAAGGTATTGCAATGTGACAGTTCCCCACGAGGGTGCATTCTCACTTCCTATTTTTCTCTGTCTCTCTCCAGTGATCACATATACCTTCTAGCAGGAAATTAACAGAGAAGATAAATAGGAATATATTAATACATAAAATAGGTTATTCTGGGACAGACATTTTCAAATATTTGTCACTGTAACTAGCCATGAAACAGTTAACATTTCTCCCTTTAAAGTATCGTATGTATGTAGAATTTCAATGAAATATGACCCACTCTGAGATGATATATTTGAAATATGTATAGTAGTTAGTACTTACTACTATACTAACCACAGACACTTAAAATTCTTAGGCAATCTTGCCAAAATTATTGCAAGAAACTTTTCATTTGAAAGCAAGAAAAATCACATCTAAAGAAATCAAATGAACTAAAAAGTATGAAAAATATCACTCACCTTCAAGACAGAATTCCAGTCTCATAAGGCAGGTGTAATTTTGTCTTCCATGAGAGAGTTGCTGGTATCTGGAATCGCTTTTCGTTGTTTTAGCTAGAGAGGGAGGTGTTCCTGGCCTCTAGTAACACATCGCCTGTGTTCTTCTTAAAGTTATTTGTAAAATATAACATTAATATTAATATATTGGACCATCCACAGTGGGGCACTATTGGTACTGAACATTATGCAATGGAAAAGACAATCCCCCACAACAGAGAATTTTCAGATCCAAAATGCCAATAGTATGAAAGTGGCAGGAGTAAGCCTGCTACCACTACATAAGTGCCAAAAGTAGAAAATGAGATGATATTTAGGACAACTCATTGTCACAGCCTAGCAAACAGCATAAGTGCAGCACAGTTGCACTGGTTCCCTTGTCTCCAAGTCTCATGGTGCAGCATGATAGGTCTGGATAGATGCAGAGCAAGAGGTGGGTTGAGCTACACAGGAACCCACGATTCAGGGATCAGAATCTTTTGAGCAAGCAGCCTTGTAGCAAACAGCAAGATCTCTAGTCCACCTTGTGCTGTGAAACACGCAGTTACAACATAGTCACCCCGTGGTACCCCTGACTTAATCAGTTGCCTAAGTAACTAGCAGTAGAAATTCTTCAGTATTGTTGTAGAAGATACCTAAGTCTTACACTTTGGCAAACTCAGCAAAAAATGTGCAGGGACGGTCTCTTCCAACACCATAAATAAGGCCTGAGTAATAAGTACAGTCGTAATACTGTTCTGGAGAATTCTACATGCAATCACCTCAAAAGTGTTGCACATGGAAACTCTTAAATTCACTGAAAGGGCAGGGAGGATGCTGTTTAATTTGTTTTTCTGCTATGTTACACACTATATTCAGTGACTTCTCTCCAATAGTCTCTTTGTCATCCCCTGAACACCCTGGGCACATTCCGACCTTAGGATACTTGCACATGTCATTCTTTGCATCTAGGATGTTTTCCATCACCAGTCCTTATGCTTCTGTTCTTTCCCTCTCAGTGGTCTTTCCTTAACAACCACCTCCTAAGTAGCCCTTCCCAGCCAGCCAAATAGAATCACGTCCCCACATGTATATCCAACTCAACTCTTTATCTCCTTTCTTTGCTTACTTTTTTTCTCCAGTGCTTATCCTAGGTATATTATACCTCTTTATTTTCTTTCAAGAGGTATGTAAGTTTTAATAGGTCAGAGGTTTTTGTTTGTTTTCTTCCATGGTAGATCCTTAGGGCCTTGAACAATACCTGGAATATATTAGGTACATAATAAATAGTCATTAAATGAATGAAAAAATGCTTTAATTTGATTTTCATTACCTTCAAAATAATAATTAAACTGAAGAAAACTGGGGATAATTGGAAATGGATTCTTTCTTAAAAAATCAATAAGATCAATTATTATTTTGCTATTTAACAATTTATTTTGATGTTCACTAAATTGTTTTTGTAATAATCTCTGAAGTTTTAGAAGTTTTACAAAAGTTTATGCATGTCTCATGGTTTACAAGAAATTCAGTACATTTTTTTCTTTTGTTTTTTTTGGAGAGGCTTTTTGCTATAGGGCGCATGCACTCACCAGAGACAGAGAGAGAAAGAGAGACAGAAAGCAAGAAATCACCCCCCAGGTGGGATGGCCATGCCACAATCCCGTCTCCTCCAGTCTCCTCGTGGGATTTTGGGCACGCATGCACACGTGCCAGGTGTTAGTTTAAGTCACCGGGTCCGGGACTTGAACCACTGTTGACTACATGGGAGTCCAACGACATAGTCATTATGCTAACTGCTGGTCCCGAAATTCAATAAGCTTCTTTATGAAAAAAAGTTAATTACAATTTTTACTAATACACGTAAGACATCCTTATCTTTACCTATTATCTTAGCCTCCCTGAATCAACATTTTATTTTTTCTTGCACTACTTCAAATTATGTTTTCTATTCCAAGATATATACCTACATTAAATGATTTTACACTATATACTTATTTATAGTTTCTGCACTAATTTCCTTTATGGTTTTACTGTAGAACTCTACAGACTCACTTGCTTACTCACTATCCTAAAATTGTCATGAAATATGGCATTAATATTAATATTTTGGGTCAATCCACAGTGGAACAGCAATAATGCAGTGCAGAAGCCATATGGAAAAGTACCAGAGTTGTGTCCCAACGACTCCTTTTACACTCCAGGCACATGTGCCAGGTCGTTGAGGTTCGAGATGGCTTATAGCATGAGGAATCAGTTGCAGATTCCTGTCTTTTTCAGTCTCAGAAGCAATAAACAATGAACTTTTAAAAGTCAATTTTTTAGTTTGTTTCTGTTTTGCCCTGGGGTACATGTGATCATAGAAATAGAGAGGGAAAATGAGAAATCAGCTTCCAGAGATAATGGCCATGCCACAGTTCCTACTTTTTTCAGTCTCCTCTCGAGATTTTTTGGAATGCACACATGCATGCCCAGCATGATTTTCTAACCACTGTGTTCAAGACTCCAATCACAGAATCAACCATGTGGAATCCAGCACCTTAATGTCCATGACAGCTCCTGACCCTAATACTCAATATTTTAATTATCTTTCTTACATATAATAGCACATCTGGCCTTTGACATTTTCCACATATTAAAAACAATATATTTCTAAAACCATTCATTTGATTCCATTTTTAAAAATTATTTTCATTGACCAGCAGATGGCATGATAGTTACTTCGCTGGACTCCCACATAGTTGGCCATATTTCAAGTCCTAGACCTGCAACTTAAGCATTATGGGTACAATCTTGCTTTCTTTTAGAAGTTCAATGAGAATTATCAATTGAGGTGACCCAAGAGTTTGAATGTTTAATTGACCAAGTACAAAAAGCATGAAAAGTATTAGAAAATACGACTAATAAAAAGTCACTTTCTGTGAAATTGAATTGCTCAAGTGACTACTAATAAAGTTGCCTTTTCATCTGGCATGAAAGAGATTGAGTAAATTATTATTGATGAGATAAGATCTCAAAGCAAAGCATTTCATTTATATAACTTATAACCTCGTTTCATTTATATAAATTATCGCCTCATTCATCGGACTAAAAGGTATATCTAAGAATAACTGTGATATTTTGTATTTAAGAAGTTGAAGCAACTTTAGCTCTGTTTTCTCTTGGTAAGCAGGTAGAATTGGGTAGTAAAAGGATATATATGGAAATGACTTTCTTACTGCTTGTTCATAGCGAGGACTATAATGTTATCCCCCAAAAAATGTAGTGAAATGAACTATATATCCATTGCATATTTCTATGGGCTTTCTTAAAGCTCCTTTGTCCTCCGTAATACACACTTTGTAATCTTTCATCTGAGAAGAATGAATGTGAAGAGTGTCTTTCTTCTTTCCACACCTTTCAGCAAATCATTGCTAGATCACAGGCATGACTATGGTGTATTAGTCAGAATTTTCCAGAGAAACAGAGCAATGGAGCATCTATTCAGAAAGCACTTTCTTTTAAGTAATTGGTTCATATGATGTGGAGGCTGGCAAGCCCAACATTAGCAGGGTAGGCCTTCAGCCTCAGTGAACAGTTGATACTGCAGTCAACAGACAGTCTTGAGGTTGAACTCCTTTTCTTGGGCATTCTTATTCTACTTTCTCTTAATTAATTGGATAAAGCCAAGTCACATGTAAATGGAAACCTGCTTTATTCTAGGTCTACTCATTTAAATACTAATATGATCTAACAAATACATTCACAATAACATCCAGGATAATGTTCGATCAAATAGCTGTGTACCATAGCCTAGCCAAATTAACATATAGAATGAAATATCACACCTAGCTAGCTAAACAATGTACTCTAAGGTGCTGTAGTATACGTCAATAGAGAAGTCCTATAAAAGCAAGTCATTATTATTTGTGGTATTATTCTCACACAAAATTGTTTGCTCAAAAGTTTATTCATTTTCTAAGAATTATTCATATAACTTTATTTATTTTTATTATTTGTTTTCAATTTGAAAAGAGAGCCAACGAGAGAAAGAGAAAGTGAGAAGCCAAACTTCCCAGTCTAAGACTCAAACCACAGTTGGCCATGTTCAATACCCCAACCACCATGCCACCTGATTGCCCTCACTCTATCATTTATTTGGTGACACAAAATTATGACTTTTCAGGACTCATTCTGGGGTGTCTATTCTCCATGGATCCCTCACATGATTGCATTCCCTAAAGCAAAGGTACTTAGTGCTTTTATTCTTTTCTCTCTCTCTCTCTCTTTTTTTTTTTTGAGAGATTTTTGCTATAGGTCACACACACTCCTTGGAGAGACAGAGAGATAGAGAAACAAAAAGTAGGAAATTACCCGCTATAGGGAGGGCCACTCCGTAATCTCTTCTCCATTCTCCTCTCCGAATTTTGGGTACATATGCACACACACACCCAGAGTGAGTTTCAAGCCACCCTATGGCACCCTAATCACAGTTGGCCACGTGGGCGTCCAACACCTTAACAACTAAGGTTCTGGCCTCTTAGTGCCTTTATTCTTTTTTTTTTTTTTTGAGAGGTTTTTGCTATAGGGCGCGTGTGGTCACCAGAAAGACAGAGAAAGACCTAGAGACAGAAAGCAGGAAATCACCCCCCAGGGGGGATGGCCATGCCGCACTCCCTTCTCAATTCTCCTCTCAGGATCTTAGGCATGCACGCACATGCGCCCGGCATGAGTTTAAGCCACTGGGTCCGGGACTCGAACCACGGTCGACTACGTGGGAGTCCAGCGACATAGCCATTACGCTAACTGCTGGTCCCAGTGCCCTTATTCTGAAGTACTTATTCCATGATGCTTGTATAATAGAGTTGTTTAAGAGTATAATTCAATCTTAGTTCTTAACTTTCTTGACCCCTTTTGTTTCCCTTTTTTTGTATTTTTGGCTAAAGGGTGGGCATGCTCACCAGAGTGAGTCAGAGAGCCAAAGAGAGGGGAAGAGGGAGAAAGCAACCCTGATGGGCAATGGTCACAGTATAATCCCTTCTGCTCCATCTCTCCCTCCTTCAGGATTTTAGACATGCATACACATGTGCCTGGTGTGTTTCTCAAGCTGTTGGGTCTGGAGCTCAACTCTTTAGCCATGTGGCATCAGATCTGACACCTTAACCACCAGGCAGGGGGCAAGCCTTCATTCGTTTTAATGATCACTTTAGATTACACTATTGATCACTATGATGCTTTCTGTAACATACTTTTACACGTTTGTTATCTCAAAGATAAAATACCCAAATGCCATAGAGAAATTGTTTGCATCTACCACCCATTAAAATTGATAATATGCACACACACACACACACATATAAATATATATATATGTGTGTGTGTGTGTGTGTACCAAATGGTTTTTCCCAACATGATTACAGTACATATTAGTCAAGACAAAGACTTTACAGTATACATAATCATCAGCAAATAACTTCTCATTTTTGTGTCAGTTAAATGTATTGTTTTTTCCCTGTTCCTCTCCCCCTCTCACCCTATTACACACCCTCTCTTACCCTCCTGCCGCATTATCTCCAGTGTCTACAGTGGCCCTCCCTGTTATTATACCTTCCAATCTTTCAATTTCTGCTATAGAGTGCAGACATTCAGTATATATTGAGTGGGGACATAATATTCTTTTTAATAATAGAAGGAAATCACTATGTTTAATATATTTTGTTTTATCTGGAAACTAAAACCTTTATATACACCCTACACACCTCTTTAAATATAATAGCAAGGTATTTTCTTCTCATTGAGAGTAGCTGTGCATTCTCCCTCCCTGATCAAATAACTGAGGAGAGATTTGGTATGAAAACGAGGATGAGAACATCAGCCTCAGCTGGTTATAAGGCACAGTGATTAGAAAACTTTGGTTTGTGGCCAAAGACTCCTGAAATCCCATGAGGCAGTCAATTCAGCATGTAAATTTTACAGCCACAGTATTAATTAAATCAATACCATTCACTCATCTCAGATAAATATGCATTGTAATGCACAGAGAATTTTATTAATTGATCTCACAAACTAGGGGGCAAGAGAGTGGTTCAAATGATGATCGAAGCAAGCTAAGGCATCCCTGGCCTTATATATGACCATATGCATGCTGCAAATTTGATTACTTAAGGCATTTTGCTGTACTTACACTCATGTACTCACATTTGTTCCAACTCAGAAAAAGAATGTCTATGTTAAAGATAGATAACCTTGGAAAAGTGGAAAAATGTAAGCACTGTTTTTGTAATGGCAATTTGAAGGCATACTTCTAGTCTAGTCCTTACTAATTGCATTTTGTTACACAACATCAAGATTTCAAATAATTCTTTGCAGATCAAGCCTATATACTTTAACAAAACTAAGGCCACTGCTTACATCTTTAGTTTTTGTTTTTGTTCTATTGTGACATGTTTTTAAAAGTAGGAGATTGTATTTTAAATATACAAAACTTCAGTCCTCTTCCCTTCCATAAGTGTTTAATGTCTAAAAGTAAGACCTGTAATAAAATTTTGAATATAGAAATTATTTTTTTTCACAAGACCACTCTTTAAAGTGCTTATTGTCGGGAACCAGCAGTTAGCATAATGGCTATGTCACTGGACTCCCACGTAGTCGACCGTGGTTTACTCCCGGACCCGGTGGCTTAGAACTTACACCGGGAGCGTGTGCGTGCGTGCCCAAGATCCCGAGAGGAGAATGGAGGAGAAGGGATTGCGCCATGACCATCCCCCCTGGGGGGTGATTTCTCGCTTTCTGTCTCTATGTCTCTCTTTGTCTGTCTGGCGAGCGCATGCGCCCTATGGCAAAAACCTCTCCAAAAAAAA
>NW_006198649.1:2192504-2206425 GCF_000334495.1 Tupaia belangeri chinensis
AAACCCTCCAAAAAAAAAAAAAAAAAAAAAAAGTGCTTATTGTCTAATAAAAGTTTTAAATTCACTTAAATTTTTTTCTGTTTTACTTATTCCTTTTAAATCTACATTAATTGTATTATGTACCATCCATGAGATTTTCTTAATGATAGGTATTTCTTGTAGAAAATAGTATTGCTACCTTTAAGAATTTTTCACTTATGTGAACTATTCAATTTATCGCAAGATCTTTTTTTTTGTTGTTTTTACAGAGGTTTTTGCTATAGGCATGTGCACTTGCCAGAAAGACGGAAAGAGACAGAGAGACAGAAAGAGAGAAATCAGCCCCTCTACTCCCCCCCCCCCCGGGAGGATGGCCATCCCCCAATTCCTTCTCCTCCATTCTCCTCTTGAGATCTTGGGCATGCACATACACACACCTGGCATGAGTTTAAGCCACCGAGTCTGGTACTTGAACCACAGTCAACTACATGGAAGTCCAGCGACATAATCATTATGCCAACTACTGGTCCCTTACTGCCAGTTCTAACTTTGGATGAGATGTGTGTGTTTCTTTCTAATGTACTCTATACATATTTCATATGTACAAACTATCCTGAAATTACTAGAACACTATTTATTAAAAAAAAGAAAAAAGCTATGTTGTGGACGTTCTAATAATTATAATTTGAATAAAAATAATAAATTAATTTTAAATATTCATGGAGTACATGAACAGCTTATTTTATTTATTTGTTCTATGAGTGAGACAGAGGGAGACAGAGACAGTTCCCACAGCAGGATTTTGACACTGCAACACACCCATAGCTCCAGACAGCTCTGGATCACGGGCATGTGTGCCCAGCACATGCAGGAAGCTTTTGGGATACAAACCCCAAAACTTTCCATGTGAGTCAATCTCAAAGAACATCAACTTTTACTGTTGATAGATCACCTGGCCCCAAATCTACTTTTTATACAAAATGTACGGATACATGTCCTGTTGCTTAAATTAGCTGGTAAAATACTGCCATAATTTAATCCAAAACAATATTTATAAGAAAACAACTACTGGATTTTCCTTTTTTTAAAACTGCAAATATGTTGAGGATCCTTGTTATTGATTCATAGAAATAAGATTTTGTGGAAAAAAGGAAAAATTAGGTCAAGTATTAAGAAAAAAAGTCATGTTCTTTGTTATTAGTTGGGCAATAACAACAACAATAATAAAACAGTGGTGAATGTGTATTTCAGAATGTAGAATACTTTAACTCTACCCAAAGGCATTGGAACCATGGTCAACCTCATGGGAGTCCAGCAACATAGCCATTAAGCCAACTGCTGGTCCCACTCTTATAATAAATTCCTGTCTTGTCTTGTCCTTTCCTCTTTACTTTCTTTTTTCTTTTTAATGCCAGAGGGCATGTACACAAGCTAGAGAGAGAGAGAGAGAGAGAAAGAGAGAGAGAGAGAGAGAGAAGAGCACCCAGCAATGGGAGAGAGAGAGAGAGAAGAGCACCTGACTGTAGGACCTAATCATGCTACAAGTCATTTTCTCCTTTTTCATCATCCTGTCGGGATCCTGAGCACCAATGCGTGTGCTCCTGCTGTGCTTCAGAGCCTCAGCATTGGGATTTGACCTGCAGTAGGCTTTGTGGGATCCAGCTTTCTGTGCATAGTGCTTAACCACTGGGCTTCAGAGCCAGTCCTTTCATAGAGTTCTTATTGGTCAGTCTCAGGCAGGCCCAACTAGATCCCTATGAATGAAAAAGTGAAAAAATAAAATAAAATAAAATAAAATGTGCACAAATCCAGTGTATTACATGCCTCAGTGTTCCAGCCAAGTCATAGGTTAATTGAAAGTAGAGACCAGATGACATGGAGGCAGAGTACTCCTTTTATGAAAGTGTATTTGTTGAGAACGGGATCAATTGATTGTTCAGGCTTTGACCTTTAAGAGAGAAAATTCCTTCTTGTCCTATTAAAGATGACCTAAAAATTATTCTTAGTTTACACATGAGTATCCTTATATAAAAATTTGTTTTCAGTCTCATACTCTATGAGGAAAAACAAACAAACATATGCACGAAACAAAACATTTAAAAACAACAGCAACGAAAAACCACTCCAGGCTGCTTGTTTGTTTACTATCTCTATTTAGAGAGTTAGTTAGCTTACGGGAAGATGATAAAAATAGTGATACCATTAGTAATAATAATAGCAGCATTTACAGCTAACCATTATTTTAAGAACTTTTCATAGATTTATTAATTTAATCCTCAAAACAATCTTAAGGTAAGCACTGTCATTCTACCTAATTTTAATATCAGGAAGTTGAAGGAGAGAAAGGTTCAGTAACTTGTTGGTTAGACAGTGTCAGAGCCTATGTCATGAGCTCCCAGAACTGGTGGTCCACAGCATCACTTCACACTTTGAACATTTTTTCTTTAAAAATCACAATAAACAAACCAAATGGGGGCAAAATCCTTGCAAATTCTGCTTCTTAGAATTCAATATCGTTTATCTCTCACTATTTATTCATAAATGATTCTGCATCTACTATTTCTAATTCAAGCTGGCCACCAGTGAAAAGCAAAGAAATATTATTGAACAAGTTTTTTTGTTTGCTTGTTTGTTTGTTTGTTTTTTTGGGGGGAGAGGTTTTTGCTATAGGGCACATGCACTCACCAGAAAGGCAGAGAGAGACAGAGAGACAGAAAGTGAGAAATCACCCCCCAGGGGAAATGGCCACACCACAATCCCTTTACCTCCATTCTCTTAGGAACTTGTACACGCACGCACACGCACCCAGCGTGAGTTTAAGCCACCAGGTACAGGACTTGAACTGTGGTCGACTACATGAGAGTCCAGCAACATAGCCATTATACCAACTGCTGGTCCCAGAACAAGCATTTTAAAAGAGCCATATATATAATAGTTTCCATCCTGATAAATTAACAAAAACTAACATGTATGAAGAAGTTACTGCATTAGAAATCGTATGCTAAGTGTTTCACGTGCAGTAGCTAATTTACCCATCCTCATGCCAGGGTTCTGTCCCTAGCCTTAAAACGTCCTTTAGACTTAATCGTAGCTACAGCCTTAGGCCTGTCCCTAATTCTACACTTGGCAGGTGGCAACATTAAAGACCAGAGTGACTCAGTTGCATAACCAAGTGTCAGAAACAAAATTTTGATTCAGACAGTATTGTTTCTACTTCATATGAAGAAATTAAAAGTCTCAATTAAGTGTCCAAAGGAAAAGTTTTCTTCCTTTTCTTTCTTTCTTTCTTTCTTTCTTTCTTTCTTTCTTTCTTTCTTTCTTTCTTTCTTTCTTTCTTTCTTTCTTTCTTTCTTTCTTTCTTTCTTTTCGAGAGTTTTTTGCCTTAGGATTCATGCTCACCAGAGAGAGAGAGACAGTGAGAGAGAAAGTGATAAATCACATCCCAGGAGGGCTGGTCATAACCGCAATCCCTTTTCCTCTGAGGGTCTTGAGCACACAACCACACGTGCCCAGTTAAGTTTTAAGCCACTGGGTCTAAGATTTGAAACTCAGTCTGTCATGTGAGAATCCAACAATGTAACCACTTTGCCTTCTGCTGGCCCACAAAAGGAAAAGTTTTATATATAAGAAGGTTGGGGTCAGTAGGTGGTATAGTGTTTATGGCACTGGACTCTCATGTGGTAGACTGCAGTTCGAGTCCCATGCCTGGAGTCTTGTAACTTATGCTATGTCAGTGTATGTGCATGCCTAAAATCCTGAGAGGACAATGGAGGAGAAAGGATTGTGGCATGGCCACAGTGGTGATTTCTCACTTTTCTCATTTTCTATCTCTCTGTCTCTCTGTATATAAGAGGTTTAGGTTGCATGAAGATTTTCCAAGCTGGAATGACTTTAAAATGGAATCCATTTTTTGAAAACCAACTAATGAGAAATAAATCAGCTATAGACTATAACAAAAGGAAAAAAAAAAGAAAAAGAACAACCAGAGTAAGCAGCTATTCTCCTTCCATTATTCCTGAACAGGAAAGTGCTCAGTAAAATTAAGTGTCAATAAAGAAAAGACAAAATTAAACTTTTTTTCCTAGCATAGGCACAATTAACCTGTGAAAATTACTCATATTGGATGGTAATGAAGCAAATAGCTTAGTGAAATTGAGAACATTTCTGATTCACTATAATGGGATTTCAGTTAGATCAAATCACACTTTGTATTAGTCATTCTGAGTTAGGGCACATGTTGATTAGTAGAAGGAGTCACAAAAGAAAATTTCACTTTTTTCTAGAACCAAAAGAGTCATGATTAAAGAGTAGGATAACAATAAATGTTTATTACATCTGCATATGAGGAAACGTGGTTTGGATTTTCCAGAACTGTGTGACTATGCAGCTGTGTTTCTATTGCTTTGTCCAGTAAGTTCCCACTTTGGTACCTCATACCCAAGAGGAAAAGAGACATAGACATCCTTGGTTTTGAAAGGAGAGAAGGAGTTCAGAGTAATTTCTCATGTAATAAAAGAATGAAACTGTCTTTATGATGTTGTGGGAAATGTGGAACATGGTTTCTAAAATGGTCAAAAGAGAGGGCAGGATGCTGTAGAAGTTCACCATGGGAACAGTATGGTCTTGATGGTCTCTCGACTGGGGGCCATACAACTTAGATTTTGATGGTGTATCTATTCCTTGGTGAAAGACAATAAATGACAAGCAAATGCCTTCACTTTGAAATGTTAGCATTTTCATTTTTGTAAAATAAAAGGTTTGAATTAGATGAACTCATAAGATTATATATTTATAATATTCTTTGATTTATCACTGCCTGTATCTGATAGAAGAGGATACTTTTCTAAATAAGTCTAAGATATACAGAATATTTCAAGGATTCTCTGAGATTCACTGCTCAGGCAGTTCTGTGATGAAAGTTCCTTCAGGGCTTTTAGTTGTGTGCTTCTACTGGACCTGTTCATCTCTTGATAAGAGGACATTCTTATTCTTTTTATTACTCATGTTATGTATTAGGAGTCTGAACATATTGCCTCAGTGTTAGTAGATTTTTTGTTTTAACAGTTTATATTACTATATTTTTTTACTTATATTCACCTGTTTCAATCATATCACTATTTTTGTTCTCTCTTTTTTTTTTTTTGGTAGATCATTGCCACAATGACAATATGATGAGATTCAAATAAAATAGTTAACCACCATAATTAATTAGTCAACAGCTGTATACAACAGGAAAGCCCCATAAAGAGAAAGGGCCTCTCATTCACAAAAGGGTGTTCAAAATAGAATGAAATAGAGATATTTACAAAATTACACCATAGAGAATTCATTGACCAGAATTTGTTCTTTTTGAATTAAATAAGCTCCTTATTAAGTAGAACATAAGGAGTGGATTTTAATTTTATTATCACTGTTTCTTGTTTTTGCCTTTTTTTTTTTTTACAGATCTGGATAATGTGGAGGGCATTGCTGTGGACTGGATCGGAAATAACCTTTATTGGACAAATGATGGCCGTAAAAAAACCATCAATGTGGCCAGGCTGGAAAAGGCTTCCCAGAGTCGGAAGACTCTTTTAGAAGGAGAAATGTCCCATCCCAGAGGAATTGTGGTAGATCCAGTTAATGGGTATGCAATATAGGATCAGCTTTATATAAATAAAACTATAATAAATTATGTTGTTATATATTTAGTAGCAGTAAGTTTTACTAAATTCATGTGTATAAGCAAACTTACACATGAATGGTCTGATTTGGAAAAGTTATCCATTTAATTATTTCGTTCCCTAGGGGATATACTAAATAAATATGTCAAAATTCATTGAAATGAAAGAAACAGGTTATTTGAAGAAAGGATATATTTCTTATTTATTTAGACAGCACTATAACTCTGTATTTTGGACAGCCAGACACCAAGATAAACAATCAATTCAATCAGAATCAATCAAGTTAGTCTTTAAAGGCTCTTAAAATAGAGTGTATTCAAAAATAGCAAAAGTTTTGTACATTTATAGTGAGCCAAGCATTTTCTTAACTAGGTTATGGTGTGCCTACTCTTGAATGTTCACAGCAGTCTTTTGAATTAGTAGCTATCTTCAACCCTGTTTCAGAAAGTAAAAATTGATAACAAGTCTGTGAAAGCCCATTCATTAAGTAAGAGACTGGGTAGATATTTAGACCCATGCCACCTGTCTCCAAGACTTTACTCTTAGCCACTATTATTTAATGTTTTCTATTTGTCTAGGAGGGCAATTACATAATTTTAAGCACAACCATATTTCCATACAAGGACGTCATATTAAACTATATGCTATTTGTTTTATTATGGAATGTTTTTGTGCAATTCTTGGTGATGATTTTCAGAGCTATTACTGAAACACAAAACTTCTGGTCCCACAAGATGAGTATTTTTATATATCATTTCATAGGTACTAGAAACATTTCATTGAGTAAGAGGCAGGTGAGCCCCTTATGACTTAGAATTGCAGTCCCTTGAATTGTATTGAGACTAGCTCCAAAAGTAATCAGGGTGTTTGTTACCAGGCAGTGGAGGAACTGATTGTCTATGTTTTTATAAGGCATAATTATAAAGTAGCTCTAGTAATTTTACTTGTGAATTCTTTAACTATCTGTTCTATTTCTGATATTTTAAATCAAGCCATGGAACTGACCTTTAAACTAAGGCAATCTTAGTTTTAAGAGAAAACATTGATTCCATTACCTTTCTTGCAAGAAGTTTCAAATATGCTATAAAATAGCATCTTCCTTATCAGTTTTTTTGTTATTTTTCAATAGAGTTAAATGATATTTGTTGTTCTTAGAGCAATAATGTAAATATGGAGGTCATAGACTCATATGATTTAGAAGGAAATTTAGAGATCATTAGTTCCATCTCTCTCATCAAATTCAGGAATTTTTTTTAATACCTTCTGAGCAGACAGTCATCCAACTTAATGTTTGAGACATATAGCATCTACATAGTTTATTTGGAGTCAGTTCTGATTGAAATATTTTTCTTTTTATTAAGACAATGTCTGCATCCTTCTCATGTTTAACTATTGACTGACCTTATACAGTCATCCCTCATTATCTATGAGGATTGGTTCCAGGACTAAAAATCCATGGATCCTCAGGTCTCTTATATAAAATATGGTAATATTTGCAAATAACCTATGTATATCTTCCCATATATTTTAAATTCTCTCTTGACTAAGTAAAATATGTAATACATTGTGAATAGTTGTTATATTATATTTTTATTTATATTGTTTTATATTGTTTTTATTTTTTCAAATATATTTTACCTAGAGTTGGCTGAATTCAAAGATGAGCTTACAGATATGAGCACTAAACTTTCTTTGCCTTTGGTATTATAAAGAATGACTCTTTTAATGCTTCCATCAACATAAATTTTTAAATAGAATAATGCTATTTTTCACAATCTTAAAATAAGTTTTGTGTATTGATTTGAATGTGTATGTATGATTGCATACTTAAACATACACACATAAATGTTCCCCCAAATATGTGGTAAGCCCAAATCTCCATACTAGGTATTCAATGGCTAAAAAGTTACTATAACCTTAATTGCAGGAACACATTTTGTCATTTGCAAAGTAGAGACTGAGAAGATGTAATGAGTCTCTACTTTGCAAATGTCAAATGAGTAATAAATAAATAAATACTAAATGTAATTTCAACAGACCAACCTGATGGATAAAAACAAACAGGTTTGGGTCAACAGGTGGCATCGTGGTTAGGGCATTGAACTCTCACATGGCCCACCACAGTTTAAGTCCTGGACCTTGAAAAGTCACTCCAAGAGCCTGTATGTTCATGCCTAAAATCCCAGGAGGAGAATGGAGAAGAATGAATTGTGGCGTGGTCATCCCCCAAAGGGATGATTTTTCATTTTCCTTCTCTCTCCGTCTCTGGCAACCACACACACCTCATGGCAAAAACCTTAGGGGGAAAAAAGGTTGATATGATGGAGACTAGCCAATAGAAACCTATTTAAACAAGTTCTCTGAAAACGCCTTTATAAGGAGGCATGTTTAAGCTGAGATTCTATTGTAGAGAAGGAAACAGAGATGGAGAGTGGAGGAAAGAATATTTCAGATCAAGAAGATGGTACATTTGAAGATCTTAAATTTGGCAAAAGCTTGTATAGAGGAGACAAAGTGAAGACAGTGGGGCTGGATTGTAGAGAATAAGCAGAAAAAAAGTGACTGAAGGTGAGACAGGGAAGGAAAGCAGGACTTTGCTAGCCATTAAGAAATCTTTGTATTTTTCTCATTAATGTGAGGGTCAAATAGATAGTGATACAATAAATTTACATGTTCAAAAGCCTAGTTTTGTATTTCTGTGGAAATAGAAAGCAACAGAAGCAGAAATGGAACTATGTTGATTTATTCAATTAATTGATAGAGCCTTTACAGTAATACTAACAACAATAAGCTGTAGTTTTAAAAACTCCATTTGAAGTAACATAATGTATCTTTCAGCAAAATATTTTCAAAAATAAGTAGATTTATGTATTTTTTTCTACAATAATACCTAGTCACAAGAGGGTGAGAAAAAAGAGAAAGAGAAATAGCCCCTCAGTGGGGATGGCCATACTGCAGCCCCTTCTCCTCCTATCGAATAATTTCACATTCACAATTTATATAAATAACGCAGAAACCTACATCTTCAGTCCTATACTCTCAAAATATGTCTGTATGAAATACATCCAAAGCTGTGTGCGTACTTAGCCCAACAGATTTTTCCATATTGTTATCGCAATGAACAGTACCACACCTACCTAGTTAGCAGCTAGACATTATGTAGGAAACCAAATCAAGATTTTCTATAAGAAATACATTTATTTAACCTCATGACAATGAAGCTTTTAAGGATTTAAATATCTCTATTACTGATCACCCAATAATGAAATTCAAGTTGGAAACATGGTATAACAACACCATTATAAATGAAGACGAATCCTTTAAAATAATTAAAATTATTTTAACTGGAATCATCAGACGTATAACACTATTTAATATGATAGGAGACATGAATGCAGCAAATACTATAAAAGAACTAAAAAGTCCTACTAAGAAAAGGAGGAAAAAACTTATTTTAACTTATCCCCAGACAGGATAGGATAAACTTTACCAAAAATCAGTATTTTAACAGGTCTTTAAGATGGAGGTAGTATTTTTTCTGCCACATTAACAAAAGGCCAGATAAATCTAACTTTTATTCGGTGAACGTACAGTCCCACCTAGAAAAATATTTGTGTTAGTTTCTGCTCATATTGTAGGTTGTATTTCTGATGTGTTATAAAAATCATCATCCTTTGGTGTTAATTTTAAAGCTTTTGCAATGTAACTTTTAAGCAGATAATTAAATGAATAGTGATGATCACATATGTATCTTCTTCAGTTAGACTGGCTTCACATACTTAGGGGGAAAAAAATCCGTCCAATCACAACAGTGTACAATGGGTGCTCTGCTTGGAATGCTGAGGTCACATAGGAGGCCAAGATTTGATTCCCAGACCAACCTGAAAAACTAGTGTGATGAAACTCACATGTAGTCCCAGCTACTTGGAGGACTAAGGCAAGAGGAACACAGCCCAGTGAGACAGAGAGAGAGAGACAGAGAAAGAGAGAGAGAAACAGGCATCCCCAACAGGGTCTCCCTGCTACAATCCACTCTCAACCTCAGACAGCAAGGATCATCGCCACACGTGTGCAAACCCTGCATGTACAGGGAGACCTTTAGGACACAAACCCAGGACCTTCCCATATGGCTTCAGGATCATAGCGTGTTGTGTTATTCTTGCACCACTGTAGAGGGCCCAAATAAAAATAATATTAGGTAATGAGATAATTCACAACATCTTTTTTCTACACGCAACAAAACAATATAAAATTTTAAGACTGTCTGGGTTTGTCCTGTGTGTGTGTGTGTATGTGTGTGTGTGAGAGAGAGAGAGGGAAGAGAGAGAGAGAAAAGAGAATATGTATGTTTGATTCAGGTTAGAGAGTCATGAAATAATTTAAAAAGAGGGTTATTAAAAGGAAAAGCTATGGAAAATAATAACTGCAATATTAACTTATAAATTAGCAACAACAATAAAACTGCAGGATCAACTATATATAGGAAGATACCAGAAAAATATCAAGAGATTAAAATATTGTATAGTTCACTTTTATGTAGTCAATTTACATTATTCAAATCAAATAATTTTACCTGATTAGTGAAGTATTAGAGCAAATGGAATGTCTCTCCTGTTTGTTCCTAAATTGTCCCAATAATAAAACCTCATTAAGAAAACCCAGGATACAAGATAGGCATGTTGCCATGGTTATTTCTGGGATAAATAAAACTCAACAGCTAGGGCCAGCTGCAGTGGCACAGTAGTAGAACGTCATTGTGTTAGGCTGGAGTCACATGGGAGGCCCAGGGCTTTGGATCTCAGACCAGCTTAAATAGGCCAGCTGCAGCAGTGCGCACCTGCAGTCCTAGCTAACCGAGGGCTAGGACAGAAATCACAATGGCAGACCTCATGAAGATAAACTGTGGATCTTTCACTTTCTCTTCCTCTCTCCTTCCCTCTCATTAAAAATCATAATAATAAAAAACATTTAACTGTCTCAATATACTTCCTCAATACAAAAGGAATTAAAAGAATATTAAATTATGTTGACATTAAAAGGGATATCAACTTGTAATAATTGTACACCAAAAGAAAATTTAAGAAGAGCTTAATTGGTATGACATCATGGGAGGTGTATCTTTAGTTTTCCCAAATCTGCTGGCTTAGATCACAGCCAGATTTTTAGTCAGAGATATGGGTTTTCAACAAATTACCTCAGAAACTCATTAAAGTCCACAAATACGGGAGGAAGGGAATCTAATAACGGTGTATTTCTAGGGTCACCAGCAAGGAAAATCTTTGGGATTTTATGAAGTTGTACATGAGGTGACGGAACTAAACTCTACACTTTAATTAATAACTCTGCAAATTTCATGACCCTAAAGCAAATGTGGTAGATTTTAACCTTATCCATGAGGGAATTGGAACATTAGCTCAAGGCCCCCTCTCCAACTGTTAGAGCTTACACAAAAGATTTGTTTTTTAAAGGCAGATGCTTTTGTTTGAGAGAGAAATTAAAGCTCAAAATCTCAAGGTCAGTCCACCTGCTGTTATTAAACTTATGTGCAGCTAAATCATCTTATGTGGGTTTGGGGGTAATAATAAACCTCAATAAAGAACAGATAATTTGCTTTGGGGAGACAAATTAGACCTGGCTAAACAACCTCAGTGTGACTGTGCCCTTTAGAACAAAGGCAATCTGAAAAATAATAATTCATCTGAGATTAAATAAAGTCTGGAATAGATCATTAACCATGCCATGGGTTCTCATGTCTGTCAATCTGCTTTTTCAATCATGTCATTGGAAAAAAAAAAAAAAAAGTCATGTCATCGGTTACATACTTTTGAAGTATGTAACATTTAAGAATAGTAATGACTCAAACTATCATTCCTCAGGCTTGGTATCAACACAGAGAAAATACATCTCTGGCACTTGCTGTCAGGTTAATGAATGCATGAGGAAAATGAAGGAGGTAGTGGTGGTAGTGAGCTTTCTGCACTGACGCTATATGGACTGGTTCTACGGAACAAATCTCGACCTCCCTTAGAACTGCACAGCTGCCCCCTCTTTTTGACAGAAAAACATGAGATGGGCAAACATATCACCATGCAATTGGATTTTATGGAAGTGCCAAATCTGAGGAAGTGTCTGTCTCACAGCGGTTGGTTGAAGTAACATATATGCACTCTTGTTTTTAATGTCTTAGTTGGATGTATTGGACAGACTGGGAGGAAGATGAAATAGATGACAGCGTGGGAAGGATCGAGAAGGCCTGGATGGATGGCTTCAACCGGCAGATTTTTGTGACTTCAAAGATGCTGTGGCCAAATGGTTTAACTCTGGACTTTCACACCAACACATTATACTGGTGTGATGCCTATTATGATCATATTGAAAAAGTGTTTTTGAATGGGACTCACAGGAAGGTAAAAGACAAATGCTGCTGTTTTTAACCCACAGGCTTCTTCTTTCACACAGCCGTGTTGTGCCGTGTTAAAAATACTTTCAAGTTTATTTTTACCCCTCTGAGGTGGCTGCCAATAGTCTCTGTGGGGTGGCTGAAGGAGGCTGAGCATTAAGTAGTGCAGCTGGCACTTGCCTCCAGGAGACCAGGCCCAGCTCACTGTGGTATGCCAGGATTTGTGGGATTTCTAAAAGAAGCTCTCAGGATATCAGAGCTGCTTTAAAATGCAGGTTTTCTACATTATTGATGAGTTTTCCATGATCAAGCAACCCAACTCTCTTCAAATACTTCAGTATTTGCACCTCAAATTTAGCGTTCTCTATTATGAGAAAATAATTAGAATGTGTTTATTAGAACACGTCAGAAGGAGTTTGTGAAACTGTAATTGAAACACATAGTAGGAATGAACTAGCCTTCAAGACTATTGATATGAATAGTTACTGGCTTCCTTTTGCCTATTTTGCTAGAATCATTACAAAATGATCTTGAAATTCTTGACTAAAATTGATGATGATACAACTGACTTTGAGACAGAGGCAGAATTGACAAAACATCACCTTTATATTTAGTCTTATAATTACCTAGCAACACCTCGCGCCATGTACCAATGTCAGCTTTTTGTTGAGCAAGGGAAAAATCAGATATTAGAAATAATCAAAATTTCCCCTTTAATATTATGTTGCCTTCCTTTTTGGAAAAGAATATTGTACAATTGATTAAACCTACTCAGTATGGATTCTATTTGAGAACTAAATAGCACATAAATCAGTCAATACTATTTCAGTTATCGGTTGATTCTAACAGTGCTTTAAATTTTTTTGCCCACAAAGGTAATAGTTGTTGGTGTTAAAGCTAATGTCACATACATGATAGGTGCCAAATAAATATTTATGATTCTTTCAAAGATGTCAGTATACATAATACTTAAGGGGCCATAATATTTTAATCAACATGAAGGTGAAAATAAATCTATCAATACATGATAATTTAGCCTGGAGAATTTAGTTATAAGGAGCAAAATTTGAATTTTGTATCCAAGTTCTCTAATATTAAATGAAATTATAACATATGATTTTTTAATAAAAATTATAATGTATTATCACTATTGGAGGTATTATTTCTTCCTCTTCTACATGCAATTCAACATGTAAAACAGAATTTGAATGTTTATCACATGGTTTTTCAATTTAAACAACATAAAATAACTGGAATATAAATGAATATATTAAGATAATCAGAATTAAAATTTGCCAATAGGATTTTTCTATGTACAAATATATAATAAATGCTTCTATGTTCAAAATTAAAACCTTTACCTTATTTCCTATTATCGCTCAGATTTCTTCAGTTTGCATTGACTCAGTTAAAGTAGAAAGATCCCTTTTACTCCTAATGCCACCTGAGCAGGTTCTATCTACCAGTTTTTAGATGAGCAAAATTGTAATATACATAATAACACTAATTATTCAGGTCATATTTAATCACAGAATATAAAACTGGCATATCATAAAGAAAACTGAAAAGGATAAGAGCTAGACAAAGTCATTTCAATGTTTGCATTCTGGACCAAGTTAATAGAGCCATATGTAAAGAAATTTGGAAGGATGAAATACCAACGGTCTCCTTCATGCGACATGCCCTGAAGACAGAAAAAAATATGCTCATGTGGTAAAATACATTTTCCAAATCAACTAGGAAAAGTATGAGTGAAGACGTTAGTTAGATTTTTATGTTATACTTATTCTAAGATCATTTTCTGCAAATAGTTAGGTTTCTAATGGTCAGTTCTGATTTCTCATAATGTGTTTATATTTTACAGATTGTTTACAGTGGG
>NW_006198649.1:2206526-2215223 GCF_000334495.1 Tupaia belangeri chinensis
AAGAGTTGAATCATCCTTTTGGACTGTCACATCATGGGAATTATGTATTCTGGACCGATTATATGAATGGTTCCATTTTTCAACTAGATTTGGTCACAAGTGAGGTGACATTACTGAGGCATGAAAGACCACCCTTGTTTGGGCTTCAGATTTATGATCCACGAAAGCAACAAGGTATTAAAAATCAGATAAAATTGCTCTGGGTTTCACATATAATACTTCACAGTAGTTATAAAAAGGTTTATTTTGACAGTATTGCTAAAGTTTTATGGTAAAATGTGTACAATTCACTACAGTGTCTATCAAATCGTAGAGTTCTTTAGCATAAAAATTTATTTTTTATCATTCTAAATAACCTGAATAATTCTGGGAATCCTATTTATGTGAAGTACATGTTTTTTCCTAAATATTTTTTGGATCATTTTTTTACTGAATTAGGTTGTTACGTAAAGTGAAATAATTACCTTACTGTTTTCAAAGAGTAAATACTGTGAACAGTGAAGAAAATTTCTTTATTTTGAAAAGACTATTAAAAATGCACTTTAAAATGAAAACGTTATTTTTAAAAGTATCTTAGTATATTTATCTAGTTAATTTCCATGTATATTTAAGAAACATGCAATTATTTTTGATGACATGAAAGTAATGCTGTCTACCACAATATGCCTGCCTTATTAAAATCAGATAATATTGTTATATGTTTTATCTGCATGAGTTATCAATATTTATTAGGCCATCCACAAAAAGCATGACTCAGAACTTAGGGACTGAATAAAGAAAATAGTTTAGTGAATTATGAGGTACTTTTTTTTTTTTTCTAAATGAGTCTAAAAAGTTTCAGTTTGTTAATGGTATTATGTGAAAATTAAATAAACATAAATTTTAGTAATGTTCAGTATAGTTTAGGATGAATAAATTATATCCTGTGTTTTCTAATACATATGTTGTCAACAAGAAGTTCTCTAGCAACAAGAGTTTTTGTAGGTAGTTCAGCTAAATCAGAGCTCCTAAAGCAAACTATTTCATTCAAAGATTCCAATATTATCCTCGTATATTAAAATTGCTTCATTGAGATACAACTGTAATTTTGTAAACTAGCAAATAGGCATAAAATGAGAAATAGCAATAAGTAGTCAAAGAGAAAACAATATATTTAACAATAATAAAACTGAAATCATTTGGAATGGGATGGTGTAAGCGATAGCCATGGATAAGAGATGAAAAATAGAGACAGTAGCCTGAATAGACCAAAGGGTAATAGTTCCTGTTATAGTCACTAACTGCCCCACTCCCCAGGCACCATCGTCATGTTCTGTTTCTTTGTTTTTTCAGAATTAAAGTATGAGTTTATTTTGCTGCAACTTTTAATGACCTCGAATAAGTAAAATTTATATGACAAAAAGGTTGGAGATTGGAAACATCAATTTCTTTCTTGAAGCAAAGATAAAATTAAGCTACATGATCAGGGGCAGGGATGGGGGAAGAGCATGAGCCATTGTAATTTGTCTACGCAGGGCTGAGGCAGGCCTGTGAGCAGCAGCAACCTTCTCATCTGCAGCATCTTGTTTCCAGGATTAGTGTTTCCCATAACTTCAGTCATTATATTCCTAGATTTCCTCACACCAATCAGTATACCACCATATTTTCCGTTTCCCTTCTCTTTAGAAATTATTTCTCTTGAATATTACTTCCAAATTCCTTCTGGCCAACGTCCATATAGTTTTTTTTTTTTACAATCTTCCTGTTCTTAAACTTCTAGTAGTTTTTGTGAATTGATCAATTAAGTATAACACATACAATAAAAAAATACCCTAGCTTACTGTGAAATAACTTGGGCTTAAATCTGGGCCTTAACGAAGGTTCCCTAAGGAGCTTTGAATTCATTAGGAAAAATTTAACAAAAGTAAGATATGCTTTTGGCTTTAAATTTGTGCTAGAATTAAATAAACATTCTTATGTAAGTGTAGCACAAAGCACGGTGCTGACAAATCCGTTGTGTTAGCTAATTTACCCCATCATTTATTTTTCTGTAAAAAGGCATTTTTTAAGTTTCTTTTTTTTTTTTCTTTCATGAGTAAAAGAGACAGAGAGAGAGGCAAAGAGAGTGACAGCACCACGGCAGGACTGTGAGCCAACAGTCCACCTCCAGCCTCAGCCAGTTTGTAGGCGTGTTTGTGTTCCATATGCTCAGGGAGGTCTCTGGAGGTAAACCTGGAACCTTCCATGTGGGTCACCCTCACAGAGTGTAGTGTTTTACCTCTGTGCCACCTTTTGGCCCTGGCGTTTATTTTTAAAATTTTTTCCAAGTAAGCATTTTAAATAAACATTTAAAGAAAAGGGGCCAGCCGTGGGATAATGGTTAAGGCACTGGACTCCCACATGACTGATGGTTTCAGTCCTGGATTTGAAAGTCATGCCGGGCATGTATGCATGTGTGTCCAAAAACCTCAGGAGGAGAGTGAAGGAGAAAGAATTACAGTGTGGCCATTCCTCTGAGGGCGATTTCTCGCTTCCCCTCACTAAAAAGTACACGTGCCCTGTAGCAAAAACCTTTAACAAAAAGAGAAGTAATACGTCACAGTTATATACATCAAAGTACCTGAACTATGACAGAGGAATATATCTGGTGCTGAAAAGTGTCATTAATACATAACTGTCCAATGCCGTCATTTGGATGGACAAGGATGTTTCAAAAGTCCACTGGGAAAAAAAGCACTTTTTTTTTTTCCTTTTTATACAGGAAAATTTAAACATTACAATGGAAACTGAACCCTGACTACTGAACTCTTTATCAACTTTAATTGTAGAAACCATTATGTCTTGTCTTACTGAGAAAATGTATTTAGTCAAATTAATTTATTATTTTTCATGAACTTAGATTAAGTAATCAATTGGTTTGAATTTTCTTCCCAGTCTTCAAATACCTAAATGTTGTCTAGTACTCGAGTGTGTCCTCGAGCAGTCAATTCCATATGGAAAGGATAGCTGGCCACAATCTTTCTCACTCTGAGAATTTCTCAGTAATCTGAGATAATTAGATATTCTACTTGGGATCTACATTTTTATTATCTTCTTCTACATTGATTTAAACAACTAGATTATGAAGTAGTATACACTCCAATGTTAGAATTAGGGCATGCTATCTGACCACGTTATAATTTACTGTCAGTAGTGTTTCTCTGAAATTTTTTTAAGATAATTTTTTTTTTTTTTTTTTTGCTATAAGGCATGTGTGCTTGCTGGAAAGACAGAGAGAGAGAAAGTGAGAAATTACCCTCAGAGGGATAACCACACCTCAGTCCCTTATTTTCCATTCTCTTCTTGGGATTTTGGGCATATATGTACACACACACACACACACACACATACACACATACACACATACACACAGGACTCGAACTGCAGTCAGCCATGTGGGAGTCCAGTGCCTTAGCCACTATACCCTCTATTGGCCCCTCTCTGCATTTTTTGAACATCAGATATTTTATTTTTTTATTTGTTTTTACCATAGGGCATGTTTTCTTGCCAGAGAGAGACAGAGAGAGGGGAAGGTGAGGAATCACATTACAATCCCTTCTTCTTTTGGATTTTGAGCATGCACACACATGCCAGGCATGATTTTCAACCCACAAAGTTCGGACCTTGAATTGTGGTCAGCCATATGAGAGTCCAGTGCCTTAACCATCACATTACCTGCCAGCCTGAGCAAGGGAGCTTAACAAGTACTTGGAAATATATAGTCAGTGACACATTGACAACATACTCTCCTATTAGATTCCTTTCTCTGAAGCAGTTGGCCAGAAAAGCATATCCCTAAGAAGTATATATCACTGTTTCTTCAAGAAATAAGCCAGTCTCATATAGAATCGAGATCTTTCTCTCTCAGAGAATACCAGATGTAATACTATCTATTTAGGCATAGACAGATAGATAGGCAGACATAAAGAGAAAAGAAAGTATATATATTATAGTCTAAGCATTCTTCATTATATCTCACAGAATATGTTTAAGAGAGATACTATTTATTTTTATTATACATATGAGGAATCCAAAGATCAGACAAATGTAGCCATTTGTCCTCAGGAAACATAGTGAGCCAGAGATAAAACTGAGGTTCAAATTCAGATCTGGCTACAATGTATTTTTTATGCTATTAGTTTATGTAGCAAATTTTATTCAAAACATTTTTATAACTACAGTTAGTTGGTCCTTCCTATCCATGGATCCTGCATTCACAGATTCAACCAACCACAAAGTTTTTAAAAAGAGGGTGGAAGGCCCAACTAGCCCAAGTACAGGGGCACAGGTAAAAGACGCTGCTGCCAAAAACTGGAGCCACAGGGGAAGGCCTGATGTTCAGACCCAAGGCTGACCTGAGAACGCAGGGCACAGCTGTGGGGGGCCTGGCTGGGTGAAGACCGGAGAGGACATTCATAGTGTGGCAAGACTCTGTCTAGGGGCTTATTTCTGTCTCTCTTCCTCTCTCGTTCTGTGTCAAAACAATTAAAGAAGTAATGTAACAACAAAAGTATTACAATTAGTTAGACAGCATTTACATTGTGTTGGGTATCATAATCTGGACATAATGAAAGTATGTGCAAGTTTGTGCATAGAGTGCATGCAAATGTTATAGCATTTTATATAAGGGATCTAATTTAATCACACAGATCTAGAAACATTGGAATATTAATGTAAACCCATGAGCTGTTTGCTGTATCATTTGTGTCTTACTGTTCTGTAGAGGTTATAATACAGCTTTAAATAATCCTTTCTGTGAAGTTATATCTGTTCACATAATTGGACCTTGTATCTACACTCCAGATGATGTTTCCTGTCATTCAGATTGCTAACTAAGAGTTATAGTCATTCAATTAATGCTTATCAAACACACGATTCCTGACAGGCACTATTTTGTAAGATAGAGAAAAATTCTAATTATCAAGGTTCTTTCAGAAATTTTGGGAGGAAAATAAACAAAGTTTTTGGCCCAGACAGACCACAATTATAAACTAGTTTTTAAAATTCCCTCAGTTGCTTTTATTACATTTTTTGTGTTTTTTTTAAATAATCTGCTTCCCAAGTAACTTCATGCAGTGTTTATTTTCTAGCCTTAACATGCAATTTTTCTCTTCTTTCTTGATCTAATATTTTATCATATATAATAAAGTCAAAGAGCATGAATTTTGAAGTAAAAACACTATTTCTAATTATTTATAAATGATAATACTCTAAATAACTTTAATAACAATTATACTTATTTCTAGAGATTGGAAAAGTCATTTAGATTCTTAACATTCAGAAATCCTATCTACCTATGAGCTAAAACCTATCTTTTTTTTTTAATAAAAAATGAATTAAATTAAATTATATGTAAGGAAACTAGCTCTGGATTTGATACATTATGGATTTTCAATAATAGCCATTACCTATTGATATTTATGTATAAAATTTTTAGTGCTGTGTTCAAAAAGTAGTCACTCGATCATGTTCTAGAGAGGTTCATTTTACATGAAATGTTTTGTAAACTCCCAGAACTTCAAAAAAGAGTATGATATGGGTTCTAGCTAGAACATGTTGAAATAATAAAATTCAAAATAGGGCCATCAAGTGACATAGTGCTTCAGGCACTGGACTCTCACATGGTCGAATGTGGTGCAAGTCCTGGATCTGGCATCCTGACATTCACACAAGGCATATGTGTATGCATGCCCAAAATCCTGAGAGGAGAGAGGTAGAGAAGGAATTGAAGCATGGCTATCCCCCTGGGAGGCAATTTTTCACTTTCTGTCTCTGTCTGTCTCTGTCTCTCTAGCAAGTGCACGCACTCTATAGCAAAAGTCTCTGTCAAATAAAAAATTCAAAAATATATTGAGACATCATTAAAATTTTAAAAAATCTAGAGCCACCTACGTAGATCAGCAGGTAAACTCTGTGTGTATAAAGAGCTGAAATCCACATGGCCAACCTTGGTTCAAATCCTGACTTCAGCATCTTGAAGAAGAAGCCTAGTGTTTGTGTATGTGTCCCCCAAATTCTGGTGGGATGGAAAAATAGAGGAAAAGGGATTGTGGTATGACTATGACTCAGTGGGGAATGCTCTCTCTCTTTCTCTGCCATTCTCCTTTTCTCTCTGATGAGTATACATGCAATATGGCAACAACAACAACAACAACAAAATCTTGGGGCCAGCAGGTGGAATGGTGGTTAAGGAATTTGAATCCCACATGGCCAACTGTGGTTCAAGTCCTAGAAAATCACACCAGGTGCTTGTGTATATTCCCAAAATCCTGAGAGGAAAATGGAGGAGAAGAGATTGCCCTCCCTGGAACAATGATTTCTCACTTTCCCTTTCTGTCTCTCTCCAGCATGATGTGCACCTGCCTTACAGGAAAAAAGTCTGATAAAGAGATATGGAATTATTAATAGTAATTTATATTCATTTCAGTTTTACTTTTTAACCCTAACAAGAAAATACTTGTTTTTATTTTTATTTTTATATGTAGTATTCCTGGAAAGGGAATATTTTAAAGTTTGAATAATGGTAATTTATTTCTAAATATTTAAATTTTATAGTCAATGAGAGTGGTAGATATGAGTCATGCTGTTGAACTGAAGACCACTATATTTAGCATACTTTTCAATATGCAAATATATCTTAATATATTGTTTTCAGTAATCCTTTATTTCTTACTGTTTAATTATTTTTTCTTTTTTTGGATAGATTTTTGCTATAGGGCGTGTGTGCTCATCAGAAAGACAGAAAGAGACAGAGAGATAGAAAAGTGAGGAATCACCCCCCAGGGAGATGGCCATGCCACAATCCCTTCTCCATTCTCCTCTCGAGATCTTGGGCACGCACACATGTCCAGCGTGAGTTTAAGCCACCAGGTCCGGGACTCGAACCGGTATTAGCTACATGGGAGTTCAATGACATAGCCATTAAGCTAACTGTTGGTCCCTTATGGTTTGATTCTTGATATTTAATCCCATAGGTAATATTAACAACATAGACAGGGTCCTATGTTGTGTTATATTTTTATCCCATTGGTATTAGCTAAATATGACTGTATTTACAAATTGTTTTTAAAATTTCCACATTCCCTATAGGAAATAACCTGAACTGGGCTTAATTACCCTCTGAGTTCAGAAATCTATGCTATAGCTTGAATTATTAGCTTCCTTAGCTTTCAAGTGTATGTTTTATTTTTTATAAACATAGCAAATTAAATTTACTTCTCAGAATGATGATAAGTGGTAATACACTTTAGGTCTTTTCTTCTGATCTGTGGGCACACGATGATAATCTATGGGAATGTGTTGAATATTTATTGCATACAGCAGCGTTTTAGAGGTTTTTTTCCTCGCTTATTATTCTCCACATAGCATATCCAACCCCGGAGGCCCACAGCCTAATAACCTACTCTGTGACTGCAGTCACATTTGTGGCACTCGCACTTTAACTGCCAATGTACAAAACTTTTAATCATTCTACTCTCTTATTGTCTTATTGTATGGCTTCAAGTAATTAAAAGCTCTTTATTTATAATGTCTAAGCAAGATCTTTCATATAATCAAAATGTTATTTATTAATACCTTGAAAAGGCAACATAGTATAAAATGACCCTGCCAACTGGATTGCTGGTAAGTTCTTTGTTAAATATGACATGTGTATCTCTAAGTAAATACACACTTTTCTTGCCTTTCTAATCAGTAGGAATTAATGGCATCAAATGATGATGACTGAAATGTTATTGTTATTCCTTTGTAAGACTGGATCTCCTGTGTCTTCACAAACTCAGTTTTGTTTGAGGGTCTCTAAGGGCATCTTGCTTGTGTTCATGAACAGTCCCTTTACACATTTCCTCTCTTGCCTTCTTAATTGATGTCTGATGTATGTTTTATCAGTACCTCTCCTCTTTAGATATACTAGAAGAACACTATGCTTTTATATCCTGTATATCCTCCTGATTCCAGCAAGACTATTCATTTTTGAGAGTTTACAGATATCCTGGTTTTGTTTTGTTTTGTTTTTTTCTTTTTCTTTTTTTTTTTTTTTTGAGAGGTTTTTGCTATAGGGAGTGTGCGCTTGCCGGACAGACAGAGAGAGACAGAGAGACAGAAAGCGAGAAATCTCCCCCCAGGGAGGATGGCCATGCCGCAATCCCTTCTCCTCCATTCTCCTCTCGGGATCTTGGGCATGCACGCACAAGTGCCCAGCGTGAGTTTTAAGCCACCGGGTCTGGGACGTGAACCGCGGTCGACTACGTGGGAGTCCAGCAACATAGCCATTACACTAACTGCTGGTCCCAAATAGCACTAACTGCGGGTCCCAAATATCCTTTTTTTTTTTTTTTTTTTTTTTCCCCAGTCTTTAACATGTTAACACACCATTGTTTTCTTTGCACAGGAAGTAGAATATACTATACCTGTCTCCATGCTTGTTTGCTTTCTGTTCATAGATTGTCCAAAGTCACATTCCAAGAGCCAATGTTTTACTTTGCAAACAAATCACACTTGAATTCAGTAGGCCTAATATGGGAAGTGATCTGACAGATAACATTCTGTCCTCTTTTTTCTCTCTCTGCTGGTACCTCCCTGCTCACAGACCTCTGTATCCTCCAAACAACAACAAAAAATCCTCTTATACACCAATGTATCATGTACTTTCAAACATCTTGAATTGTATGGATTCAGCAG
>NW_006198649.1:2215234-2226912 GCF_000334495.1 Tupaia belangeri chinensis
GCAGGAATTCTGCCTCCATTACTAAATATGTAATATTACTTATTACATTACTAAATATGTAATATTACGTATTACATTACTAAATATGTAATATGCAAAGCATTTACATTGATACATACAAGGGGACTTCAAAAGATTGATGAAAAAATGAAATTAAGCAGAAGTTTATTTTGACTCAACATGAAAATGTAAAATCCATGCATTTTTTATAGTATGTATTTTCCACGAACTTTTGAAGACCCTCTCCTATATTTATGCCTGCATACATCTTTTAGAATGGGAACAGGGGCTGGCTAACTCAGGGAGTCGGAGTTCTCTGACACACTTTCTTCCCTCCTCTGGCAGGTGACAACATGTGCCGAGTGAACAATGGAGGCTGTAGTACGCTTTGCTTGGCCATCCCAGGAGGCAGAGTGTGTGCTTGTGCTGATAACCAACTTCTGGATGGAAACGGGACTACTTGCACATGTAAGTCTCCTTTCTTGTTACAAGCATTGTTTTCATTATTGTTTCTAAAGTCTGGAAGCAGATGAAACCAAAATAATTAAAATTAAATGTGGAAAGGAAAATTCAGATGATTACTTAAATGTAATCTTCTACACTGCAAATTATTAACTGAATTAATTTCCAATATACAGATGAGTAATAATGATGATTTTTTTTCAGAACATCCTATCAGTACTGCACACAGTCTAGTAAAAATTTTAAATAAATATGTGCCCCAGAAGCAGATATTTTATGAAATTGTGAGGAAAACTGATCATCAACAGCTACAACAGAAAATGCATATCTGTGGGTAAATTGATGTACAACATAGGCCCAAAATGACCACGTGGGTTAGTAATGTCAATCTAAAAAGAGAAACTGAGGCTCGATGATAAAGCAAAAATGACTTTATGTGGACATGAATTTGAGGATGCACCAGCGTACAGCCAGAGAAGGGTGATTACTCACCATGTCCACAAGATGTTACAACCCTTGGACAGGCTTTAAAAGCAAAAGCTGAAAATTAGGAAGGGAGGGGGGTGATTTATAGTAATTTGGGGGGGAATATTCTTCTGGGCTACCAGGATTAATAGCAAGGGTGACATCAATCCAAGTTTGGACAGACAGATGTCTTTGCAGAAGTCCGGTAGCAATGGTCTCTGTACAAGTTGATGGTTTTGTCAGAGTTCTCTAAAGAACGGTTCATGCCACATTAGCCTGAGCAAACACCTTCTCCATGGTCTCCCCAGCTCAGATTAGGGTTGACCTAAGTGATCCCATTTTGAAACCTTTCCAATGTCTCCACCTGCATTTGGGGAAGAGCAAGGAGGGAAAAAGACTTCTAAGGAATTTATAGACTTTATCAAGATAGTGAATTAACTAGATTGTCATGGATTAATAGCCCTCTTATTACCTTTTGCTGACATTCATCAACTTATTGCATCATATTATTCTAATGTGCCCTTTAAAAAAATTTGTCCTTTCTACTGCATATTATGTCTCTTAAGTCCAATAACAGTAAAATACTATGCGTGCAGTGAGTATTATATAAAAATTTCAATTTGTATTGTGTGTTAGTAGGGTTCTCCAGAGAAACATATCAAAATTATATATGTGTGTGTGTGTGTGTGTGTGTGTACACACACATGCATAAGTATATATACACATACATATATAAAATAACATGAATTATATATAACAATATTATATGTAAATATGTATTATACACATATACATACTATTTAAATTGAGAGAGAGGGAGGGAGATTTATGATAAGGAATTGGCTCATGTGATTTAGATTCAGGAAAGCCAGTGCTGCAGTCCAGTCCACATGTTGGCATGCTAGAGAGCCAGGAAAAAATCATGTTTCAGTTCAAATACAAACGCAGGAGAAAACCTTTGCTCCAGCTCAGGCAGTCAGAAGGAAGTTCCTTCTACCCATAGGAGGTTCAGCCTTTTTTTCTACACGTGCCTTCAACTGATTAGAGAAAGAAAGACTATCCACTTTAGGAAGAATAGTTGCTATATTTACTTTAGTGATTCAGGTATTAATTTCACACAGATCACCCTCACAGATATATTTAGAATAATGTCTGACTAAATATCTGAGCATCTCATGAGCCAGGAAAATTGTCATGTAAATCTCATTCAACACAAGTTGTTAAATAGTATATGTGTTCTTTTAAAAATAACTATTTATTTAATTTTGTTTATCATCATTATTATTTTTAAATTTGATACAAGCACTCATGAGAGAGAGAGAGAGAGAAAAAGACAGGGAGAGAGAGAAAGTGAGAAAGTGAGCTGCCAGGTCCAGAACTCGAACCACGGGTGGCCATGTGGGAATCCAGCACCTCAACCACCATGCTACCTTCTGGCCCCAGTATGTGTGTTTTTTTTTAAACAATTAAAATGATTGTCTCTGCGGAGAGAGAAGGAAATTTTCTTCCTGGCATAATATGGGATTATGTGCTAACCAAGTTGAACGGCCATCATCTTGAACACATGGAATGTACACACACACACACACACACACACACACACATACACACACACACACACACACACTGGCCTCTGTAGATCTTGATCATGTCTTATCCTCTCAGGGATGCATAGTAACACAACAAGTACCTCCTTCTTTGGTAGCTACAGAATGTAGTGTATACTATAAAACCAAAGAGCAGGGCCTGTCTTCCTACCTAATGATACAGAAGTTTATTTAATTTCAGTGGCATGAGATAGAGGGACATAAAAAAAAATCTTTAACTCTACTGCAGCTGGCCATCAAAGGGGTCAAGATTCGCTAATGATACTGTGAATAGAATAATCAAGAGACTGACCTTTTAGGCTGATCACATTAGCCTAGTGGTTAAGGGACTCACATCCTACATGGCAAACCATGGTTTGAACCCCAGTCCTGCTAGCTTGGAAAACACCAACATGTGTGCATGTGTGCCCCAAATCCCAAAGGATGGAGAAACGGAGAAGGGATTCCTGCATGACCACGCAATATTGAAAAATGCTTTCTTTTCTCTGTCCCTCTTTCTTCCTGCAAGTGTACATGCACTTTGGCAATTAAAAAAAAAAAAAAAAAGGGCAGAGGGGACCAGCAGATGGCATTATGGTTATGTTGCTGGACTCCCACATGGCTGACCACAGTTTGAGTTCTGGACTGGTGGCTTGAAAGTCACGTCGGGCATGTATGCATGTGTGCCCAAAATCTCAAGAGGAGAATGGAGAAGAGATTGCCGTGTGACCATCCCCCATGGGGGGCGATTTCACACTTTCTGTCTCTGTGTCGCTCTCTTTCTCTCTGGTGAGCACAAGTGCCCTCTAACAAAAATCTCTCTCAAAAAAAAAAAAAAAAGAGAGAGAGAGAAAGAGAGAGAGGGAGATTAAACTTTCAGAAATCTTGTCTTACTATTTTTGTTCTTTGTCACTGTAGGAAACTGAAGGGAGGGTACATACATCAAATACAAATATATAGATGGTATTTAAAACTTAACATTTCTAAATAGTTATTTTGTTTCAAATATATGGATTATAATTATTTGATTCATTGACTTTCAAATTGTATTTCTTGTTTCCTTCATTCTTCTACTCCATTAAAATTTTAGCATACCTATATTATATTGATGTATATATATTGAGAGAGAGAGAGAAGATATTGATAGATTTATCAATGAAACATAGTATTATAAAAAGAGAAAATAGGCAAAAAAAAACATAAATATGAAAATGAGCTGGAATAAGCAAAAGTAACACAAAAAGTTTTCCCATTAAAAAACCTGCCAGGGTTTCAATTACTTCAGTACATTGTTACTATTTACATACATTTTCTATTCCATGCACATTTTTACGGCTCTAAAGAAAATGAGGTAATGGTTAAGAATCAGTCACTTGTTCATTGTGAGTTCACAGCTTACTACCCTTTTTCACACTCTCTGTAGACTATAAGAAAAGGGTGAAATGGTCCTTGAGACATTATACTGATCCGTAGCCTCGTCACTGGTTTTTGTCGTTAGCCTATTGAGTAGGAGACAGAGAAGGATAAAACACAATCTGTCTGCAGTTGTAGTATGGAAAGGACTCATATGCCATGTTTTAAGTTTCATCAAGTCAGTGGCAAATGCTTCTCCTACATCCACATAAATTACTGAGACTGAAGACGTGTTTTATCTACTCACCTACCATTTCAACTCATAATTAGGTGTCTATTTGCTCCAACCTGTCCTTCATACTTCACAAGATCCACCTACATTATATCTCATGGTGAGAGTGAGCACACAGAGACCTTTGCTTGGATACAGCTCTCCATTAGTAATGGCACCATCACTTTATCCAAGCCCACTATGGGCTTTCAGTTTTGGCTTTCTCGTGACTACCAGATTCTCATACTTTTGTCTTTCTAAACTTTTATGCAATACTCTTCTTTTTATATAGTTTCTCTCCAAACCAAACCAAAGCAAAATATATTCAGTAGTTTCTTCAAAACCAGAGATAAAAATATCTTAAGAGAAACTCTTGCCAAACACTGTAGTAGCACTTGGAATAATTCAGACCGGCAAGCTTACCTATGGAAAACAAAACAAAACAAAATGGGACTGTAATAAGTATTTATTTCTAAATAACCAGCTATCACAAGAGATCTCCTATCTAAATAAAAATGAGGTGACTTTGGCTTGAATGGAAATACTATACACAGTGTTAACACTAAAGCTAATGTTAGATCATTTGTTATTATGGCTGTAAACGTGATTTTACACCTGGGGAAAGGTAGAGGAAATTTTTCTGAGATGATTGGTCTTTTTCTAATATCTATAATTCATAGATCAGGTAGTCCCAGTGTAATAAAAGAAAGATGATTTCATCTATATGTGTTACACTGAACAATATTAGATCAAAAAAAAGTGAACGACTATTTGAAAATACATTGTTCAATTTGGCTGTTAGAAATTCTGGATCTTTTAATATGGTATGAAAATTGCCTACGTTTCTTTCAAATGTAATGGGAAAAAATCAGGAGGAATAATATAGTAACTTCTGGGACCAACAGATGGCATAATGGCTATGTTGCTGGACTCCCATGTAGTTGACCACAGTTCAAGTCCCAGCAGCTTAAAACTCATGCCAGGTGCATGTGTGTGAGTGGCCAAGATTCTGAGAGGAGAAGGAGGGAGAAGGGGCTGCAGCATGGCCATCCCTCCTGGGGGGGAGGGGGGGATTGCTTTCTGTCAGTCTGTTCCTGTCTCTCCAGAGACTGCACACACCCTACAGCAAAAAATTTCTCTCAAAACTAAAAAAAAATTATATAATGACTTATTTATTTCTAAGAACCCAAAGTATCTTCACATACATTATTTTAATGTCTACTTACTTAATTATAAAGATATTTCAAAGATACATTAGCTTTAGTTTGTAGATGAAGAAATTAAAATGTAGGAGTGCTACAAATAGGTTCATTGCTGCTGGGTATACTACAAAACAAATATCTGCGTGCCACTACCTCCTTTCAGCGCCCATTCCTTCTGGCTTCTGAGTTAGTTAGGGCTAGAATGTAGCCATGTAAACAGAGTCTCTGTATTATCTGTGCAATCTGAATCTAACAGACAAAGCAGAAAGATGTTGCTGCATTGAGACATGATCATCCTGGTTTCAGTCACTGAATTGACGTCAAATAAACAAAAACCCATTCTGCAGTGGTTAGGCTACACTGAACACCAAGGTTTCGTTTGTTTTTGTTTTTCTCTCAACAAATTGCAACCTAAGACTGTGTCAGAGAAGGCATGTACTCAACAAAAACATATTGGCATGCTATATGACTGATTAAGGATGAATTCTAATTCCATGCTTGGAAGAAATCAAGAATGAGAGTATGCTGGACTCTTTGTCCTTATGAATCTTGCCTGTCATGTTCAAATCCTCTTACACCTAGAAATGGCAACAAGTGTAACATAATAATGTGGAATTTACTACTGGAGAAGCATCTGTAAAGCTGGATGGCTGATGATTAAATTTCATATTTTTCATGACACCTTTGTGGGAAAAATAGCAACAAAGTTAATAAATGAGGACATGAATGATCCCACAAAAGTAAATTAGGCTCCAAAATATAATGATAGTCACTGTTTTTTATTTAAAAAAAAAACAGCAGGATTATTTTGTCTGAATAATAAAAACTTAATTCTTTAAATGCTTTTGTAGTGGCCTGAAACAAAAATAAATAAAAATAATTTTTTACTATGTATTACCCCTAGAAGACCAGCTTGAACCTGGCAAAAATATTGGTTACCCAAGGGTAGCACTGCATAATTATGTGTCAGTGGTACTCTGTGACCTTTATCACCTTCTGGAACACCAGATATATTCCTCTGTCAGAAATAGTGCTTCACGGTGGTGAGCCATTTATCTGTTTGGCTGTGACAAGCCTTATGTTCTAGGATATGTGCGATCTAATGTGTAGTAAAAAGTTTAAGGCAGTAAAAAGTTTAGAAGTCCCATCCAGATGAATATTTATGGCCTTCTGTGCATAGGAAGTCACAGAAGATTATGTACCACATAGGTTGGCTGCTCAGAAGACCACTCTAATGAAAGGTCATCCTGCTAGGATCCAAAGGAGAAAAATCAACACCCACTGCAGCATTTTCACGCTGTCTTCCTGTGTAGACTGGCTTACACTAAGACATCCAACAAACCACAGCTTTCTTTTTTATTTTGGTTCTTCTCTCTCCTTGCTCATATAAAGATACAGTAAGAGATTCTGTGCTCCCAAAATGAAAAAACTAACAAGCAAGCAAAATATTAAACAAATAAATACTTTAAAAAAAACAAACAAACTGCCAAAAGGCATGTACTCTTCTTACCAGAGAGAGAGAAAAAAGGGAGGGAGAAAAGCACTCTCCAGTGGGCACAGTCATGCTACAAATCACTCCTCCATCATTTCTCCTTGCTGGCGGGATTTTGGACACACACATACACGTGCCTGGAGTGTGTTTGAAGCTGCCTGGGTCAGGATTCAAAGTGTGGTGGCCATGAGAGATCTGGATTCACGTAGCCATGGGGCTATGGAGCCAACCCAATACATACATTGTTTTAAGAAGCATATTTTGGGACCAGCAGTTAGCGTAATGGCTATGTCGCTGGACTCCCACGTAGTAGACCGCGGTTTGCCTCCCGGACTCGGTGGCTTAAAACTCACGCCGGGTGTGTGTGCGTGCGTGCCCAAGATCCCGAGAGGAGGAGAAGGGATTGCGGCGTAGCCATCCCCCCTGGGGGGTGATTTCTCGCTTTCTGTCTCTCTGTCTCTGTCTGGCTAGCGCATGCGCCTTATAGCAAAAACCTCTCAAAAAAAAAAAAAAAGAAGCATATTTTATTTTATATACAAAACTGAAGGTCCTAAATAAGATTTGTTGATCTACCTATTAACAAAATATTAAATTATTTTTCCTTTGCTTTAAACAGCCTAGTAGCAAGAATCATTTCACCTGCTACTAATGGCAAAAATAAAATAAAATAACATATTCCTATTGTCCTTAAATGTCTCACATTAAGAAATATGTATTGGACACAGTGACAGGACAATAAAAAGACTTTGCTTTATTTTTTGCACAGGGACTAATGCTGTTATGACGGTGCTATCATAATTTTGATACAGTTGACAGTAAAACATCAATTGAAGGAGGAGACAGGAATTAATTTGGATCACTACTCTGGGTTTGAAAAGCAGAAAAGCACAGTTAGAAATATGGACACATGTTCACACACAAAATACCTTATTAAACCAGGATTGAGAATATGTACTGAGTCTGACTGCTGAGCTGAGACCCAGTCTGAGATGATTCAGAACTGAAATAAACCAGCTTAGTACTAGAACTTCCTTCCTCACTTCATTACCTGGATGTTAACTTCAGCAGTCACTCTGACAGTCTTTACCCCAGAAAAAATCATTCATTCTGGAACGTGTATTTCCCTTTGCAATGTCTTAGAGGGTCTTACAGAGGCCTTTACATCGCATTGCTCTACCAGCTAGTATCACACAGAGCACAGAACTGGCCATTTCATGCCGGGCATGCTATGATTCATCTTGTTTTATTTTTGATCCCGGTTAAATTAAAAGAATATTTATTATTTGACAGTTTCTTACTGGTGAGCTCATGTTGTAATATTTTTACTATAAGTGATCCTGGCAGTAGAATTACAGATTTTGTATCAGTTTTCAAATTCAGTGTTCAAAGCAAAACTCTGAAGAAAGGCTTGCAATTTCAGCACTTGTTAATATGCTGACAGCAATTTGTGGCTATTCTCAAGTGTGGGTTCAGTCATATTAAGCACTGTAAAAAAAGTGAGTTACATGGAAATTGATCTCTATGTTCCTTTTATGAGGGTGGGGTGTTTTCCCCTTTCTTTCTTATGTACATAGCTATTTGTTTTCCTTAAAGTAAACTAACATCAATCATGTTCTAGGGTGATAAGAAAAAGGAATTAGCTCCTTTCCAGATGAAGGAATGATTTTTTTCTTTTCTCTCTCTCTCTCTCTCTCTTTTTCTCGAGGTTTTTATCATAGGGTGTGTGCACTCACTAGAGAGGGAAAGACAGTGAGATAGAAAGTAAGAAATCACCACCTGGGGGAGTGGCCACAATGCAATCCCTTCTCTTCTATTCTCCTCCTGTGTTCTTGGGTATGCATGTATGCATATCAAACATGATTTTTTTGTTTTCATTTTAGAGAGTTTTTTGCTATAGAGTACATGCATTTGCCAGGGAGAAAGAGAGGGACAGAGAGACAGAAAGTGAGAAATCATCCTTGGGGGATGACCATGCCACTATCCCTTCTTCTCCATTCTCCTTCAGGATTTTGGGCACTCGCACACAGTTACCTAGCATGAGTTTGAAACCGTCCATATGTGGGATTTGAATTGCTGTCAGCCATATGGGAGTACAACAATGTAACCATTACACGATTTGCTGGTCCCAACCCAGAGTGATTTTCAAGCCACCAGGTCTGGGACCCAACTGTGGTCGACCATGTGAGAGTCCAGAGATAGAACCACTCTGCCATCTGCTGGTCCAAGTAATGACATTTTTCTGAATTATTTATAGTCCTCAGAGATAGAATCTTTCACCATAATAATGCCAGTCTCTATTTATTCCAGTATGTCAGGGAACAAATCATTTTGAGCATTAACTCTGTGCCCTGTTCCGTTCTAGGCATCATTCTGTTCTGTAATGTGACATTGTTCCTCCTACATTCAAGTCTCCTCCAGTGGGGACATCGTATTTGTGACCAATTTTCTAGGGGAACCTTTTATGCAGTGCTAAATACATTTGCATCACCTATTTAATTCTTACAAAAGTTGGTAGGGTTGCTTGACCGTCAGTCAGTGAAGGACTTGAGATAAGAAGCAGGTTGCAAGCCTGCTAGAGATTCATGGATTACATCAGACAAAAGACATGCAATTCCTAGGTCAGACACAAAGAATTTATCACTCATGGCTCAGCAGGCAGCTTAACTTCGACGTTTACATCGGTTTCCCTTTATGGGGAAATACAGGTCAGTGGATGCACAGTGAGCTTATCATGGCTGAGAGGCGCGGAGGTGTGTGCCCGAACTCGTAGCTACTTGAAGCTGGCGGATCGTAAGATCTTGACTGAAGAACCTCTGAGATTAAACCTCCGATTTTATAAGGAGTTTACTGGAAAATTTGCCCAACATTTACTCTGAAGTTGGTAAAGAAAAATCCTCCCTTCTGCTCAAGAAGAATTCATTATCTCTATCTTTCAAGGCTACTAACTACACAAACATCTCTGGGGAAATAAAGAAGTCCAGAAAAAAAAAACAAAACTGTTATAAAATGTGCAGAAAGCCAAGAACTATCTCCCATCCAACATGTCACAGGGTATAGAAGCATTGCAGGCAACATTTTAAAAAGTGGAACACATATGTTTCACTTTATCTGCTATTACAAGTATAGACAATACCAAACTACTGTGACCAGTGATATTAATATATGTAATAATATTCACATGGGTCAATATTAGAAGCAGTAAATATAAAAAGATTAAATTATCTCAGGAGGTTTGCCTTACCAGTTCTTAAGCAATTATATCTTATTGTGAAAACTAAAAATGAAACTTTAGACACTGCCATCATATTTTTTTTGAAAATTAAAACAGCTGGATCTCACATGGCTAGGCACACACTTAAAGTCCTGGACACACTGTGACTTGTAAAACATGCCAGACATGTGTATGTACATGCCAAAATCCCACAAGGAGGAAGAAATGGAGAAGACATTGCAGTGTGACTATATCCCAATGTCCCTTGAGGAATTCTCTCTTTTTCTCTTTCCCATGCTCACTTGAGCAGTGCACATATCGTCAGCATTTTTTTTTTTTTGTAAAAGACCATGCACATATATTTGAAGCCACATTTAAAACAAGTTTGGAAGCTCTGTTAATTGGCATTCCTTTTACAATAACCTAAATATACCTGAAAAAATTTGAATTTTAAGTAAACTTAAATTTGTTTTATATTGATTATTTTAAGGAATACTTAGTTTAATAATATAAATTGTCTCAGATAGTTTGACTTTCCCTGAAATCTCTGAAACTCTTGCTTTTATAAACATAGATGCAGGGGCTAGCAGGTGACACAGTGGTTAAGGGGCAGGATTCCAACATCGACAACTCTGGTTCAAGTTCTGGTCATAGGGGCTTGAAAATCACACCAGGTGTGCATGTGTTCCCAAAATCCTGAGAAGAGAGTGGAGGAAAAGGGATTGCAGCATGACCATCCCTCCCAGGGGAGCGTTATTTTTCACTTTCCCTCTTACTGTCTCTCTCTGGCAAGCACATGTGCCTTATGGCAAAAATCTTAAAAAAAAAAAAAATGCAGTTGTTCAGAAGCAACTATAATTTAACTCTTCTCTATGGACATATTTGATCATTTCTTAAACCTGGGCTAATCCCAACTCAGGTAACCAAATAGCCATGAGAAAGCCAACCTTATAAAATTGTTGGGACACTTCTGAGAAGAGACTCGGTAATTTCTTAGGTTTTGCACTCCTCCAACTGTGAAACAAAAGAATTGCCTTGTTATTGGGTTGTCAAAGAGTCACGACATATTTTTCTATGTTTTTTTATGCAAAAATGCATCAAGAACTTTTCTGACAATCCAATTTTTCTTTGCAGTCAACTACGAGAGACTATCAGAAATCTTAAAGCTGAACTTAAATGGGAAAGGAAGATGATTAAATGTCACATCAGTTCTTTGCATGACTAGATTTTTTTTTCTTTAAATTTGGGAGATTGTTGACTATTAAGCATGATAATTAAAAAAGTAGAAATTAATCAAATCCGCCATTGATTAAGTGCCCAGTTCTAAACTGAGTATAATCAGATTAAAAAAAAAAAATCCCTAAACTTTAGAGTTTCATTGAACAGACTTGAAACACACAATAGGAAACATTTGTATGTTATCCGTCATCTGTTCTAATGATCTCAGAAGTTGGATCTTAGAGATGGCCAGACATATTCCAGAGCACCCTTCCACTTTGTTTTGATACCTATCCTTCCTCTCAGTTGCTGCTATAAAAAGGTATCTTAGGTTTGAACAGGAAACAAGATAATTTGTCCTTCTTGTTTTCATTTTTTTGCCATGTACTAATTATACTTTTATATAGAGAGATGATAG
>NW_006198649.1:2226943-2227417 GCF_000334495.1 Tupaia belangeri chinensis
CATATATATGTGTAAACATATACACACATACATATATGTCTCCAAAAAATTCATGGAAATGTGGATTAAGAAAAATCTAAGCATGTATTTAAAAATTTTTTTGACCAAATGAACTTGTACTTTAATTTCATTTTTAATGAACTTTTGTAAGTCCTCTCAAATATTCTTAGAGAAATGACCTCATGGAGAAATTGCTGTTTTTATGTTTCATTTCTGAGAAAGATTGCAATTAAACATGGAGGGTCCATGCGTCCAGGGTTGGCTTAACTGAGAGGAGACAAAAGAAACAAAGGTCACAGTGGCTCTAAATGAACACTGTATTCACTATATTGATTCTTTTAGGCCATTATGTGAGTCAGAATCTATTGTGGTAGCTTCTCTTTTCCAGTCCCACAAACCCACAGCTTAGAGCTTTGTTTCATGACTCTGCAAGAGAAATTTCCTGCAGGCATGACTCAAGTCAGAAACACTCTT
>NW_006198649.1:2227437-2246921 GCF_000334495.1 Tupaia belangeri chinensis
GTTTGGGTAGGAGAGAAACCCAATTCTGGCGGGTGCTGTGCAAAAGAATCTATGAAATACTTCATATGTTCTCTCAATACCTCTTTTTTGTTTTTTGAAAGGAAAAGCATACTTTATGCAAATAAAAACCAGAACAAAAAAAGCCAATACTATCATATTGATGTCAGGCAATGGACTTCAAAAACATCAGTAAAAAGAGACAAAGAATACCACTGTATAATAAATTGATTAATTCGCCAAGAAGAGATAAAAAGTATAAACACATACCCACCATTAGAGTATACAGATACATAAAACAAATGTTGTTAAACTGAAGAAGTATTAGAATACAACACATTAATCACTGAAGATTTAACACCACACTCTCACCACTGGACAGGTCAACTAGACATAAATAATTAGGAACAGGAGGTAAATGATAACATAAACTCAATGCACCTGAGATATTTACATGACATTTTACTCAACAATTACAATATAAGTTTGGGTTGTATATAAGTTTTCCCACGGTTCATCAGCCCAAACCAATGATCCAAAATAAAGTTTAGAATGATTAGAATAGGAATCAAAAGATTGGCTTTTGTTTTCTCTTAGAATAAACCAACCTGAGATAATTTTAGGTCTTTTTCAGTCCCTGAAACACAAATTACTTACTTTAATCAGTGCCACATATTTTCTTTCCTTCTCTTTTTATTTATTTATTTATTTATTTTTACTATTTTTTAGAGAGTTTTGCCTTAGGGCACATGCACTAACCCAAGAGAGACAGACAGACAGAGGGAAAGTGAGAAATCACACTCCAGGGGGTATAGCCATTCTACAAGTGCTTCTCCTCTCTTACCCTCTTGGGTATACACACACGCCTGGTATGAGGTTCAAGCCACTGGGTCCGGAACTTGAACAGTGCTTGATTACGTAACTGCTATGCCATCTGCTGGCCCCATTTCCTTCTCTTTTTAGACTCTATCTATTTGAGAAGACAGAAGAACAGTAACTCTGTCCATTTGTCATTGAATCCTGATTAACCAAATTCCTGACATTTGATCAGAGAACATGGAATATATGAATTTAAACAAGCAAACACAGTATTGCATCCAGACATATAAAGATATAGTTTAGATTATTGTAGTATTTCTATCCCCAATCAACTGGACTTGAGGTTTTCTCTCACTTGCAGATCAGCAAAATCAATGTAGCAATCGTAGCTGCTTGCTATGTTTCATTGTCTTTTCCATTTTGATTTACAATGCACTTATCTCTAAGAGAAAGAGAGTAAGTTACTTGTCATAGCTACCTCATAGATTATTGTAATGATTAAGATTTTAAATGGAAGCGCTTTTCAAAGGAAAACTAGAGCCAGCAGGTGGTGTGGTGGTTAAGGCTCAAGATACCACATGACCAGCTCTGCAGTGAGAGTCCTAGATCCAGCAGCCTGAAAAACACTCCGGGATCCTGTGCATGTATGCCCAAAATCCCAAGAGGAGAATGGAGGAGAAAGGACTGTGGCATGGCCAACCCCCTTGGGGGCAGGGGGATTTCTCACTTTCTCTGTCTCTCTCTCTCTCTCTGATGAGCATATGCCCCCTATGGCTAAAATATCTGAAAAAGAAAAAAAAGCAAACCTATAAATGCAACAGAAATAGAAAGTGGGTTGTATTCTTGTTGTTATTATTTTATTGACAGTTGTTTAAAACAAATCTTGACACTATTGCCAAAAGAAAACCCCAGAATTGTCTCATTCTTAGAGATGATTGTCATTACATTGTTGTTTTTATATTTTTTATATATAGACAATATTTTATTATTGTAACAGAGTATTGTAATAGATAATATTTAATCATAGAAGATTTTACTTTTTAATATTTTAAAAATTATTTATTTACTTATCAGATTTTAATTTGAGCAGAAAGAGAAAGAGGGAGAGAGAAAGATAGAGGGAAAGTGAGAAAGCAAGGTTCCAGGTCTAAGACTTGAACCATGGTTGGCCATGTGGTAGTCCAGTGCCTTAATCACCATACAACCTGCTGGCCCCACTTTTTAGTCTTTTATTGTATTGACTCATATTAAGTTTTAGTAATATTATGAAAATTGTATAAGCTTTATGCAGATATATATTTGTATAAACTATGTTCAATACTGGAATATTATTTGTATATTACATATTTAAGGTGAACATAATGTTTTGATATAATTATACATAGTGAAATATTTACTACAATCAATTAAATCAACATATGTTTTATTTCTCATAGTTACGTGTATTTTGTATGTGTGTGTATTTGTGTGTGTGTGTGTGTGTGTGTGTGTGTGTGTGTGTGTGTGTGTGTGTAGTAAGGGCACCTGAAGTTTACTCTTAGAAAATTTCCAATATAGGGACCAGCAGTTAGCGTAATGGCTATGTCGCTGGACTCCCATGTAGTCGACCACGGTTCGTGTCCCAGACCCAGTGGCTTAAAACTCATGCCAGGCACATGTGTGTGCATCCACAAGATACCAAGAGGAGAACAGAGGAGAAGGGATTGTGGCGTGGCCATTCCCCCCTGGGGGTGATTTCTTGCTTTATGTCTGTCTCTCTCTGTCTGTCTGGCGAGAGCACATGCCCTATAGCAAAAACCTCTCAAAAAAAAAAAAAAGAAAGAAAGAAAATTCCCAGTATACAGAATAATATTGTAACTGTAGTCTTAATGTTATTCTTTAGATTTACAGACTTACTCATTTTGCATATCAGCAAATTTGTACACTTTGACCTATATCCCCACTTTTCTCTCCACTGCACATCCCCATGCCTGCTAACCACCATTTTATTTTCTATGTACTTAGTTTAGAAAATGTGAGGGACCAGCAGTTAGCATAATGGCTATGTCACTGGACTCCCACATAGTCGACAGCAGTTCGAGTCCCAGACCCAGTGGCTTAAACTCACGCTGGGCGCATGTGCATGCATGCCCAAAATCCCGAGAGGATAATGGAAGAGAAGGGATTGTGGTGTTGCCATCCCCCCTGGGGGGTGATTTCTCGCTTTCTCTCTCTCTGTCTCTCTCTCGCTCTTTCTGGTGAGTGCACGCACCCTATAGCAAAAACCTCTCCAAAAAAAGAAAGAAAAAAAAAATGTGATCTATGAGGGCTAATAAGAGGTGTGGGGGTTAAGGCTCTGGATCCGATGTGGTCAACTACATAGTTCAAGTTCTGGACCCAGTGACTTGAAAATAAATAAATAAAATAAAATAAAGATAAGGCATTACTTTTTTAGAAAAGAAAATGTGATATATGTAGATATATATGTGTTTAATGGAATATTATTCAGCTTTAAAAAAGAAGAAAATTCTACCATTTGCAGCAACTTGGTAGAGACTGGAGGACATTTTGTTAAATTGAAAACAAGGCAGAGAAAAAAATATGGTATGATCTCACTTATACATGGAATTTAAAACAAATGAACAAACAGAAATCACACAAAATTTACATTTGAATAAACGAAATATACCTAGCATTGTTCATACACCTTGAATTTTCCTTTTAATTCTAGTTAATCCTGGAGAAGTATTACCTCACATATGTAAAGTTGGAGAATTTCGCTGCAAAAACAGACACTGTATCCAGGCCCGATGGAAATGTGACGGTGACGATGACTGCCTTGATGGGAGTGACGAGGAGTCGATAACTTGCTGTATGTTCTCTTTCCAGTAATCTCAGAACTGTATTTTCCTGAGTCTTTGAGTGTGTGAATTATCAAAACTTTTTTTTTTTTTTTGAGAGAAATTTTTTCAGTAGGTTGTGTGCACTCACCGGAGAGACAGAAAGTGAGAAATCACCCCCAGCCCCAGGGAAGATGATCATGATGCAATTCCTTCTCCTCCATCCTCCTCTCAGGATTTTGGGCACACACACATATGTGCCTGATGTGAGTTTCTAGCCTCCAGGTCTAGGATTCAAATTGTGGTCAGCCATGTGGGAGTCCAGCACCTTAACCATGTGCTACCTCCTCACTCCTACCTAAACACTTCTTAAAGATTTGAAAATGTCTTTGATGCAAATTTAACTCAGTTTGAATTCTGTAATTCTTCTGTATAAAGATTAGACCATAAATTGCCTTCTTTGTATATTTTTAAAGCGTTCTCCATCTCTCATATTATCCTTTTTTGCTGTTCCCCAAATCTATTCTTTTCCATTTTTTGCCACACTACACACCACTGTTGAAGTTTGCTGTAGGCGACCCCTTCAGATCTATGAATTCAAAGATATAGAAAATCAATTTAAATCCCCTCAAGACACAAGTATTCACACAGAAGGTCAGGATCCACTCCGTTTCTCCCTGCCGACAGAGCCACACGTGGGGTGCAACATGTTACTATCTAGCTTCACTGGCTCAGTACATGACAGGAAACACACATAGGGCACTTAGATAGAAATAAAATGCCTGAGTTTCCCCCTTTGGCTTTTCTTTAGCTATTTATTATTTAGTGGGATAGAAATAATTACACGATTCTGGTAGAGATAAGGAAATTTCTCATATACACGGACAGAAAACATTTTGGGAAGAACATTAAATAATCTTTTGAGAATGTACTTATTTAGAATCACTGAATTGTTTTGAATGATACAAAGGGTTTTTACATGAAGAGAGGCATGAATTGAGCAAATGGATATTTGATTTTTTTTGATCTAAATAAGTTTTTGCTTTCATTTAATGACATTGTTCTAATTAGGATGCTAAACTAAATGAAATTTAATTAATAGTTTTCCATTTTCTTTCTTTCTTAAACCAAGAATATAAATATAAAGTTTTAAAGATCCTTTGTTAAATATAGTTAAAGTTGGTCTGGGCATCTATATCATGCAACCATTTGTGCTTAAGGTAAAATATTTCAAGAATATACTCTTTTAAAATGTTTTCAAATTGTATATTAATATATAACACAAAAATTATAATCACTGCATGAATACAGGACTACTTTCTTTTGATTTCCAAATGTGGGCCTGACTTCAACATTATATACTTCTTATTTTTAACTGTATAAATGTCTGTACTGTGAAATATAAAGGCATACATTAAATATTATATTCCAATTGACTCATTTAGTCAAATGTTTTGGAAAGAGAGCAGCCATTTCCCTCCTCTGAGGAAAAACATTTTTTCTCTACTTTTTTACACAAGTGATTGTCTCATTCCTTCTGACTCACAGTGGTTTTAAAAATTTATTTATTTATTTTTATTTGCTATTGGGCACATACGCTCACCATGTGGAGATGTGGTAGGGAGAGGTGGGGGCCAGAGGAGTCAGAAAGCAAGCTGTCAGGTGTGGGACTTGAACTGCAGTAGGCCATGTGGGAGTCCGGTAGAAGTGAGAAAGCAAGCTGCCAGGTCTGGAACTCATACTGTAGGAGGCCATGTGGGAGTCTGGAGGCGTAACCACCATGCTACCTGGCCCTTGACTCACAGTGTTTACTTATCGTTCTAATGTGTACTCCACATGCTTTCTACATATCAGCGTCCTCTAGATTCATAGGAATCCAAAGCCTGGGCAGACTGCAGTATTTTATTACAGTTTTCCTGTATTAGCTATTTAGTTCCATGCTTCCATCTGTGCAACTGTTTCTTCTTCTTCTTGTTTGTTTGTTTTATATGAACTTACAAAAAAACTATGTGGGAGTAAGGGGCATTGCATTTGCACTATCCATTGTAGTGTCAATGTTTATAGTCAGTTTTTTTTTTTCTTTTATTTTTAGAGAGATGTTTGCTATAGGGGACATGTACTTACCGGAAAGACAGGAAGTGAAAAATCACCCCTCCAGGGGGAATAGCCTTGCCACAATCCCTTCTACTTCATTTTCCTCTCGGGATCTTGGGCATGCATGCACACCTGCCCAGCATGAATTTTAAGCCACCGGGTCCAGGACTTCAACTACATAGGAGTCCAGTGTATAACCGTCATGGCATGTTGGGGTTTTTAAACTGATTATTGTCATCACTTTTCATCCCATTACTTAAGCATGGACATTACCTGGAGCCTTGTATTTCACTTATACTCTATACTCAATTGAAAAAATAATTTCCAGAGGCACGTGCACTCACCAGAGAGAGACAAAGAAGCAGACAGATCAAGGGAGGCATGGCCATACACAGTTCCTTCCTTCTCTCCCACTTCTCCAACCTTTTGGGACTTTGAGCATGCATGTACACATTACTGGTGTGCTTATCAAGCCACCAGGGCCGGTATTCAAATTGCACAAATGACCATGTGAAATCCAGCTCTATTAACCACCTAGGCACAAGGCCAGCACCATACTCAATTCTATCATTAAATGTGATGCAACTTCTGAATAGTTCATGTTATCTTTATCTCCTCCCAACCTGAATGGCTACACTAGGCTCCCATCTTAGATTAACTCAGCAAGTACCCTTCTATTATTCCTACCACTCGTCCTTCTTTAACTAGTGCTATTTTTCATTCTGCTTCCATAATGGAATTTATAAAATGAAATCTATTCCTTTTATTTCAGTAACTGCATAACTGTCAATATAAATTCTAACATTTGTTGACTCATCTACAAGATTCTTTCTGTCATGTCTCATGTTTACATTTCTAACCTTCAGCCTTTCATGCCTCTGTTTACATTTTTGTTCTTATTAAGTTGAACTACAAGTAGCTCTCCAAAAAACGTCCCTTGTTTCTCTCCTCTGTGACCCTGTACACACTGTTTCCGTTCTGTAGGATTCTACATAGTTTACCATTACCTCCTTAGGGAAGTCTTTTATGACATCAAAACAATTTTTTTCAGTATAGCCCAGTAGAGTTAAGCATGTGTCTCTTGAACATTCCTTTATTATAGTAGTTGTCAAATTATATTGCAGTTGCAACATGGTTATGAGCTTATTTATCTGATGTACCTAACAGAATAATATCTTCATGATAAGACATATTTTGCAGTATTGTGCATTGGGAGCCAGATTCCACATAGTCTACTACAGTTCAAATCTTGGCCATAGAGGTTCAGAGAACACACTGGGTGCATGGGTGCCTGAAGTCCTAACAGGATAAATAAGTGGAGGAAAAAGGATTATTGCTTGACTATGCTTCATTGAAGGGTGCTTTCTCTTTCTCTCTCTGATGAGTGTCAAATATATTCAATTGGAGCATCTTTACAGTCTCAGGGTCTAGCACTACACCTAGCACAAGGATGAGTGAATGATTAATGAGGTAATGAAAAGCTAAACATCGCTGACCACCTTTCAACAGTAGTGTTCTCTGTAAGCATTACAACAGTCTTGAGCAACATTATATTTCTGGGGTCTCATAATTAATATCTAAAGATTACATAAGTAATTGCAGATGAGAAAATTTTTAATTTCATAATCTACAACCTTGAATTATTTTTCTCCTTCTACTTACTATCCTTCAGCATCTCAACTCCAAACTACAAGTCTACGTTTAAATGTGCATTTACTTAATTGACGAAAATACAGAGGTCCTTGATTAAGCTTCACTGAATTACATGCATAATCTTAGTACTTTAAAATGTTGACCCTTTGGGGCCAGCAGGTGATGTGGTGGTTGGGGGCACTGGACTCCAATGTGGCCGACCGTGGTTCGGGTCCCAGACCTAGTGGCTTGCTTTTTCACTTTCCCCCTCTCTCTCTCACTCTGTCCCTCTCTGGTCAAATTTAAATAAATGAAAAATGAATGAATGAGGGAATAAATAAAAAATGAAATAAAGTTCAAAAAAATTTTTTTAAATGTTAACCCTTTAATGTGTTGGACAACTTTTATTTCTCATGGCCAGCTCTTCTTGCTAAAATCCTCAAAGTAGGTAGGAAATGTTAATCATGCTCAAATGCCAAAACATATAAGACTTTCCTACCTATTTCAAAAATGCAGAAATAAAAACTTTCTAAGAAGTGGTTTTATCACTTTAACACCAAAGCTACTTTAATAAAAAAGTACTGTGTAGAAACTGACTGGAAATGCACATATTTTCTATGCAACAGCATGATAAAATGACAATTTTTCAAATTCTACATACAACTAATACCAAAACTCATTTTTATCATATCGAAATTCTACTACTGAACATGGGAAAATTACTTTAAAAAGAATGTTGAAATTGTGAAACAAGTACTGAGGAGCATGCCAATTCAGTTAGGAATTTAGCCTCCAGAATGCAGGAAAAATAATCAGAGCAGGTTCACATTAAGACGAACCCCTGTCGTGCTTAGATATTGGAGGTTTAATCCTTAGCTGTGCACCGCTTCTCATATGAGGTTTGGGTTCATCCTCAGTATTTTTTCAGGTTGCATCTTTATTTGTTTGTGCTAAGGGAGAAAAACTCACAAGGATATTTTCCGTTATTAAAATCATACAGGCTCTCCCATTTACTATTTACCAAAGGTCACCAGTAATGTATTTTCTTTCTTTCTTCTTTTATTCTCTTTCATACTTTTTCTTCTAGTATCAAGAAATACTGGGAAAAAAAAAACAGAATAAAACTAGGTTTATTTAATATTTTAGAATCTATTTGATTATATATGTATTTTAAAAATGAGTATTTGTATGTACGTGAGTAAATTAGTTTTAATTTATACTTGTTGTGTTTAATATTAAAATTTGGGGTAAATGTTAAACGTTTTTGGTAAAAATTTTGAATTACCTGTTGTGATATAGGATGGAAAGCAAACTAAATTGGTTTTAATGGAGACATGAAAAAATGACTACATTTTCTTTTATTTGAGATTTAATTACTTGATGTCTCCTCTAAGTGTTACATTTTAACAAGGCCTAGAATATTAATATTTGCTATAAAACAAGAGAAAACTAATGACAGAAACTATGGCATTTATTACACTATAATTTAACAATTACTGTAACTTTTCTGTTACTATAATTCATAATATTTACAACTTAACTTGATTTAAAATAATTAAACGTGCTTCCTCCTCCTTGCCAGTCAATCACAGCTGTCCCGATGATCAGTTTAAATGCCAGAATAATCGCTGCATCCCCAAGAGATGGCTTTGCGATGGAGCTAATGACTGTGGGAACAACGAAGATGAATCCAATCAAACTTGTGCAGGTAAAAGTTTGCTAGGATATGTGCATAGATCTCCTTCAAACTTAGTCTCAATAAAAATGCAGGTCAATGTTCTGAACTAAGCTGATCTTTCCTAGTGCTGATGATCTGATTATTGCAGTGGTAAAAGAATTGAAAGTTTGAGGCCATACAGGCTCGAATACTAATTGTATTTTACTTAATCCTTGGCCATGACTCTTTTTTTTCCAAAGTAATTTGGCACCACATCTAACTATATGGGTTGGCTATCAATGCACTATTTACACAAGCTTTGTTTCTGCAGGACTTTACTTGGCAGTGGAGGTTAGGGTGTGTAATCTGTCTGTGATAGGGATCATCTCAAATAGACTACGTTTTTTACCCTGAAAAAAAAAATCTGTTTACTTAGTCTACATTGAGATACCTCTGTGAATAGTCTTCTACTCGTGGCCCATTATTTATGTGAGGCAGGGTTCGTTTTTATTTTTTCCCCCATGAAGTCCCAAGACCACAAAGCCTATTTATATTTTCATATAATTTATCGCATTGTAATAAATCTTTGAATCCCTAGCCAGATTCTCTTTGAAAGGAAACACACAGCCTGCGGTACAGGTTACAAAAGACAGCCATAAAGGTCATTATTAGTCAGATAAATGTTGAAAAATGATAGTGACTGGCAGCAGCCTAGTGCTGCTATTTAAATGATAAAGAAAGAAGAGCATATTTGATGACTCATATTGATATGACCAGTAAAAACTGATTTAAGCATTATACAAGGCAACATCAAAACATATAAACCACCTTGTCAACGCCACCAAAATAAGTCTGACTAAATAAAAATTATTATAATGTACTAGTGAAAGCCACAGAGCAGCAAACAGAGTTACAACCCAGACACTAAGAAGATGGGCTTCTGCTCTTGGTTTTGTCATTGGTTTTCTCTTAGAAAGACTTGTATCTCTCCTACCTTCATTTATTTATGCATTTCTTTCAGCTCTAGAGGAGTATGATGTAACTAAAAATTGTTTGCAAATAGCTTTACACTCCATACAAAACAATAATGGCAAAAGCAAGGCAGTTATCATACTGTTATTCTAACCTACATTTCATATTCCACTTTTCCCATAGTGACATATTTATTAGGAATCTATTGGCCCATCAGCCAATTATTCTTTTGTCCCTTGATTAAAAAGCACATCTAGGGACCAGCAGTTGGTATAATGGCTATGTCACTGGACTCCCATGTAGTCGACTGGGGTTCCAGTCCTGGACTCGGTAGCTTAAACTCACACCGGGCACGTGTTTGTGTGCGCCCAAGATCCTGAGAGGAGAATGGAAGAGAAGGGACTGTGGCATGGTCATCCCCCCTCATGGGTAATTTGTCACTTTCTGTCTCTCTATGTCTCTGTGTATTTCTGGCAAGTGCACACACTCTATAACAAAAATCTCTCTTAAAAAGAAAATCACATCTAGTATTTTAGAGTAACTGAATTTTTATGATTTTATTATATGTCTCTTTACAAAAGACTTTCTAAGAGATAGGGACCTTAGAGACAATCTGGTCCTATGTCCCTACTCTCAAGGCTGTTTATTTCATAGATGAAGCATGGGAGAGAGGACTTGCCTAAACTTACAACACTGGTAAGAGCTTAGGGTAACTTCAACCCATGAGTTTTGTCACTAAGGCTGTTGCTCTTTATATCAAAGCATATTATTCTGGAGATTAGCTAGAATTTTATGTTATTTAATTTAACTTTGGCGCCTTTCCCATATGATGAATTCTTCTTTTTTTTTGGAGAGGTTTTTACTATAGGGCGTGTGCGCTCGCCAGAAAGAGAGAGAGAGAGACAAAGAGATAGAAAGGGAGAAATCACCCCCCAAGGGGGATGGCCATGCCACAATCCCTTCTCCTCCATTCTCCTCTCGGGATCTTGGGCACACACACACACGTGCCCAGTGTGAGTTTAAGCCACTGGGTCCGGGACGTGAACCGCAGTTGACTACATTGGAGTCCAGCAACATAGCCATTGCACTAACTGCTGGTCCCATGAATTATTCTTTTAAAGTTAGCATTCACATCCGAGATTATGCCCTGTTACATTGTAAGCAGACTTACCTGCTTTCACCTTAACAGAGAAAGTTTTGTTGATTCAATTTGTAATATGTCTTCTTCATTTTGACTAGATTTTTTTTTTTTTTTGGAGAGTTTTTTCCTATAGGGCACGTGCACTCACCAGAAAGACTGAGACAGAAAGTGAGAAATCACCACCCCCCCCAGGGGGGATGGCCACGCCACAATCCCTTTTCCTCCATTCTCTTTTCAGGATCTTGGGCACACCAGCACACGCACACATGCCTGCCGTGAGTTTAAGACACCAGGTCCGGTACTCGAACTGCAGTTGACTACATGAGAGTCCAGTGACATAGCCATTACTCCAAGTGCTGGTCCCCATTTGATTATTTTAAAAATTTCCTTGTTTCTGCATGGTCTTTAAAAGAACATTTGTTATTGGCTAGCTAATTAATAGTAGTAAAAGTAGAAACATTTATGTATAAAAATAAAATGTTGATTCTAATTAGTATGATTTCCAAGACATGTAATTCACTAGAAAACAGAACATGAGTGGGACCAGCAGATGGCATAATGGCTTTGTCGCTGGACTCCCATGTAGTTGACCATGGTTCAAGTCCTAGGCCCAGCGGCTTAAACTCATGCAGGGCACCTGTGCGCGCATGCCCAAGACCCTGCCTGAGAGGAGAATGGAGGAGAAGGAATTGGGCATGGCCATCCCCTCAGTGGGTGATTTCTCGCTTTCTGTCTCCCTATCTCTCTTTATCTTTCTGGTGAGTGCACGCTCCCTATAGTAAAGAAAAACCTCTCCAAAAAAATATAATAATAATAAAAATTAAAATTTAAAAAAGTATTAAAAAAAAGGAAATAGAACATGACTTACTTACATTTCACTTTAGGTGATGTCAATTGAAGTCTACCATTCAGTACTAGATCTTCTTGTTATGGTGTTTATTATAGTGTTATAGTCACTAGACACTTTAAAAACTTGAACAGTAAGGCCAAATAGAAAAATAAATAGCCCTTTAGCTTTGTAAGCTATGATTTTGTGGTTGTATTACAATGTTCTTCCATTTCATTTTACCAAAATAACTAAGTAGGTCACTTTAATTATCATACTAGAACAGTGTTACAGATTCATTTAGACTACTTTCCTGACTGAATCATTTCTAGACCTTCCTAGATTTGTATATATGGACATGTGTCCTAGATAATGACTTCTGGATAGAGGACTGCTTTTAATCTAATCCACTGTTCTGTAACCATTAGCACTGTGACCATTTATATCTAAAATAAATTTAATTCCCACGAAACCAATTTTTATTTTGTTCCGTTTGGTTTTCTCCCTCATTAAATGATTGACTTAATAAAGGCAATGATAATAAAATGAGGGAAAATCAGAATACTTTTCCTTAAGAATCTGAGCATGAAGACTTGGAGAAAAATACAGAAACAGACTACTATTTAAGGCAATATCCAAAACATTCAATTGAATCACATACAAGGACACAGGAAGAGTAAGCAATAAGTTTGTGGCTACGTAGGAAGACTTCCTGAAGGTGGAAACATTCAAGCCAAGTCCTAAAATGCAAGAAAAACTTGTAAGAAGTATTCAAGCCTTTTAAACAGAGAAAATGATCTGATAAAAGCAAGCATTGGCAATATTGTGGGCAAAATGAACTATAAAGTGCTCTTTGTGGGTATGTAAATTGATTTTCTACATTGGAAAGCAATGTGGCCAAATCCAATAAATATGGATACCTTGAAATCTCTCATTATATTTCTAGGTTTATACTTTAATACCAGTGTATGTTCATTGTCCTAATGCTGATAATAGTGAAAAATCAATTAAGCAAGTTTGTCCTGTCATAATGATGATAGCCATGGTAAAAAAAACTCAGACCCCAAATGTTCTTCATCTGCCAAACCTTACCTAACCAAAATATTCACAGGTCTAATATCCCCTTCCCAACATATCCCATTTTTTTCCTACTGGTCTAATAAAAGGGAATGGTGGAGGGGATATTGGTACTCATGAAGACAGATTTGCAGTTCAGAGAAACTAAAGAAGACTAAATATTGAGAATAACAAAGTATGTAACAACTAAAGACTTAGAGGAAGATGTAGGAAAGCTTATCCACATTTTCCTGCTTTCAAAAGTTGACCTGACTGAAACAGAGCAGGGCAGTCAAATTCTCTGTAGAGAACCACTTTACTGCAGAATTTTAAACAAATCGCTGCCTTTTACTAACTCAGCAAGCTTCTATTTTGTGTTCATTGAAACCCTTAAAAGAGCCCAAAGCAAATTCTGTTAATACATTTTGATTATAAAGAAATCGTACATTTTAATTCAACTGTACAAAAAAAGTGAGTTTTAAAACACCATCTAAGGCCAAATGTGTTGTAGAAAATATTGTCTGTATTCTCGTTCCACACAGGAAGTCATTTAAAGATTAAGGAAAAATGCATTGCAAATATTAGAGGAAAAGAACAATTCTCATCCCATGGTTAGAAACTAAATACCCCGAGGTGGTCTCCTACATTACAGCAAAACTTCCTTGGGTTATTGGCAAATGCTGTGCAAAATTCTTTTTTGTTAATTAAGAGTTGGATAAAATTTAATTCAACCATATATTCATATGCATGTTCTGGGCACAAATTTCAAAATAATGAATTCATAGCTTCATTTAGGGAATTTTGTGAGGATTACTGAATATCTTGTCACTTCACAGTCATTTTAATTTAAGGGCAGAGCATATGAACTCAGAAGACAAGCAAACTAGTATTGTGAAATATTAAAGTAAAATTTACTTTTTGAATATTGTGTCATAGTGGAAAAACATTAGATTTTATATGTAAAAGACATATGTATACTTTATTATATTAACTTATTATTTGTACATGAATTGATCATCATAGCCAGAACATGCCAGGTTGACCAATTCTCCTGCGGAAATGGACGTTGTATTCCCAGAGCATGGCTGTGTGACAGGGAAGATGACTGTGGTGACCAGACAGATGAACTGGCATCTTGTGGTAAGTTGTGAGTGAGATATTCTGTTACTAGAAACTGGGTCAGAACCGTTTATCACTATAATGTCCTTAAAGGTCTATTTAATTCTTTACAAATAAAAGTCAACGAGGCAGAAGATACCTAACTTTCCAGTGCAGCCTTCTGGGTCTGAGTGTGTACTTTAAAGATAATTTCAGAATATACCCCATTCATTGGGCAGTAATGATATCCTTGACTAAAATGAAGAAACGCAAATATTGTTTATTTTATTAGAAGGTAATTATTAAAAGGCTAACAGAATATTATCAAATATTAATTATTTATCTTATGTCTATAGTAATTAAACTTGTCCAACAGAGCATCTCACCAAGTAATATGGGGAATAAATGAAGAGAACGTGTTTTTTGTTGGTATGTGTGTGTTATATTCTGGGAGCGCTAAATAATCCAGGCTGAGATTACCGAGTAAAAAGTTCATTTCTTTTCTATAGAGTGATGTGATACTGACTGACAAAATCCTTATCAGTTTAAGATAGTATTTTTGTTGATGGTAAAATTCCCAGTCACTTTCTATTGATTCTCCTACTTCGAAAACAATACAAATTCATTGTTCTATAAACGTGCAAAATTAATTATTTGTGCTCATGCACCACTATATTTTATTATACTTGTCTCAGTAATGTATAATCAACATATTAAGAAAATGCATCAGGATTTTTATAGCTTGTACTTTATTTTAGTCATGGCAATGGATTTTTAAGTAAACCTAAGGAAAATATGCAGAAATTAAACCAGTATGGCTTACTTATCAAAAAGAATTCAGTCCAATAAACTATATATTTTAATAAATTTGTGTTATTATACTTTTAACAGTAAGAAAATGTTATTTTAGCCCCTTAATTTAAATGTTTTTATTTAGCAAATGCATTCTGTTGGGTCATCTGGAGAGTCATGACGTGTTTTTCTGTTTTTCTATACAAAAAGGTTTCATTACTCCCAACAATCCAATATTTACTTAAAACTTTTCCTTTTATAATTTTTTTATGTGATTAGCAGATGGCATAATGGTTTCATCACTAAACTCCCACGTAGTCAAGTGTAGTTCGAGTCCTGGACTCGACAGCCTAAAACTCATGCTGAGTGTATGTATGTGTGTGCCCAAAATCCTGAGAAGAGATTGGAGGAGAAGGGACTGTGACATGTCCATCCCCACTTGGGACGGGTGTTGGGGGGTAATTTCTAGCCATCTGTCTCTCTCTGTCTTTCTCTGGCAGGCACATGTGCCCTCTAGCAAAAACCTCTCTAAAGTTCTATTTTTTTTTAATATTAGACTATTAGTCTCTGTTGATATTTAAGTTTATAAAATGTGACAAGAATCACATATTAAATAAAAGTATTAATTAACATGGCAGAGAAGACAATAGCAGTGATATAGAAGCAAGCAATAGAAAATCTCACAATAAATAATTAATGGTACATTTGACCTGTAGACTATTTGGAGCTGGCCAATAAAGTAGACTGAGCAGGGGCCAGCAGGTGACATGGTGGTTAAGGCACTGGAATCCCACATGGTCGACTGTAGTTCAAATCCCAGACCCAGTGACTTGAAACTCATGCCAAGCACATGAGCATACATGTCTAGAATCCCAAGAGATGAATGGATAAGAGGGGATTTCAGCATAGCCATCTCTCCGGGGGGTTGGGAGGAGGGTTATTTATAATTTTCCTTTCTCTGTCTCTGTCTCTGGTGAGCTCAGTCTGACAAAAATTATAGATATGAGCTCTATGACAAAAACCTTGGAAAAAAAAAATAGGTTGAGCAGTATATTCCCTCTCCTTTCCAAAGACCAGACTACTAATCATTAGGCCCAAAAACGATCTAGGTAAATTTACTAGGTAACTCTACTTTTATTTCTTCCTTCTCTCTTTCTTTTTCTTTTTTTCTTTCCTTTTTAGAAAAACTCCATCTCTTTTCTGTTGAGCACTACTATCTAGAGAATACCCTAAATGTAATGAGCAATCTGAAGATAGTAAATACAGAGGTCTTGGAATTAGAGTCCCAAGTCAGATAAGAAAAGTCACAAAAGCAATAAAGAGTAAGAAAATAAATTATGAGCTTTTTACCCAACTTGTTTTAATATTACCTGACAAATGCACAGTACAGACCAGGCCTGACTGCTCATCCCACAGTGGGCCAACATCTGAGACAAGAGTTTTCTTCAAGGAAAGCTATTAAGGAAGATATTAAACAGGAGAGTGGGAGGGTCCGAGACTCTTAAAGTACCCTCTCCAAGACTGATAGGTAAATGGGATTTTAAACACAATTCAGAAATGTGACAATGTGATGGTCTGGGGTAGGAATTCAGGGTCTTTCCAGAAAAGATTCTATGATGTCATTTTTGATGGATGGTGCTGTTTTCTTGGTGTGAGTAGTCTTGAGAAGAGTCCAGAGTGAGATGTTATTGGTAGATCTATTATGGGTAAAGAATCAAAGAACTCTAGGACATTTTGACCTCGTCTATCTATATATGATAGTTATGACTGTGTCTTGCAAATGTTGAATAAGCCTTGAATAGCCTAATGGCTATCACAGTGTGGTCCTATAGGACATAATCCTTCTGTGCAGAAGGTACTGATTAGTAAAAAGAGAAAGAGAGCATGAACTCAATCTATTGTGTAAAGCAAATTACCTAGGACTCTAGGCATATATGTTACCCCCCAACCTGGTAATAACTACAATTTAAATTAAAAAAAAATTATTATTATTATTGTTATTTTACTTTTTAGTGGCTGGTATTGTTAGGTCTTTGCTTTGATTTTCTTTTATTAAAAGGTCTATAGCAATTCCTTTTCATTTATGCTAGTATTTTGCCTGTATTTGAAGCAAATGAGAAAATGCCTAATATTTCAATAATAATCCAAAGAGTTATGCCAGAAAACTTACATATTTCATGTAGTGGGGGAAAATGGATTGAAGGGATGGCCAGATACACAATTTCTTATTGAATTTATATGACAAATCTATAAGAAACATATTACTGTCCACATTTTGCAGATAAAGGAATCAGAACTTAGAAACTCAGCAACTTACTGAGATCTCAAAGCTAATAAATATTGTAGCAGGGTCAGGCTATGGATCTTGTCACTCTTAAAACTAAAACCCAGCCAGTTCAAGTTGACTGTTTCATTACTCATGGATGGGGTGCAAATACGGGGCAGATAGTGCCATTTTGCTTCCATGAATATTTTATCTAAATTCATGTATACCTATGGTAATCTATAGAAGTTTTATCCATTGGTATGTTGGGAAATGCTTTAACGTCTCCTGGTGAGAAGGAGCCTTGATATAACGTTCACCTGTATAAATACTGTGAATATTCCTACCACAGCCAATGTGAAGTCACCACTACTTTCCGACTGTCGATTTGGAAAAAGATAGGCAGAAACATGCCTAGCTACAGTATTTCCACTATCCAGATAGAATACATTAATGACTTCAAGAGTAATGTAATAAAATTAGGAAATTACGACTCTTAAGTATTTATGACATTTTCTTGAACATTATTTAATTGTAAATTTATAACAGTTTGTTTGGATAATGTGGTGTATTTAGCATCTTACTCATAGAATCCTTGAAAATTTAAAAATTGACTTTCAAAAACTGGTACGCCGATAGAATAGATATGAATACATTGTGACGACGTAGCTGCTAGGTAGTTTGTTTCTGAAATATAGTTGTATTTTATGGATAAACCATCCTCTTAGGTTAGTATCAACACCATTTTAACTTTACAAAGTAGGAAACATGTTTTTCTCCAAACTTACTCCTCTCTTCAGCAGTATGCATTTACCTTTCCAATTGTCATGTTAAATAAAACTTTACAGCAGGAGAGAAGCTGAGAGAAAAACTCTGGTAGGCACAATCTCACTTTTAATGTTGTAAGAGATTATGACACAGATCTCTACAATAGAAAGGATCACTGTACTGAATTAAAACTGACAAAGACTGCAGCTTTCAAAAAAATTTAGTCATCGTGTTTGACAGTACTCTGTAAACAAATATGGGTTCTACTAATTCCTAGTTTTATTAAGCATCATTATAAAATATAGACTGACCATATTCCACTTTTCCATTACAATAGGCTAGATTCCCAAAGGTTTAATCCTCCTGGGAGACCACATTTTTTTTTTTTTTTTTAGATATGTTAACTATACAAATAACCTGTTATATGTAAGTGCTACTGCTGTATACTGGAAAAAAAAAATTAAAAGTTGGATCTAAAAACATGCAAAGCCTAAGATTAGAATGTTTCTGGTAGTAATTAGTAGCTGAAAGTACTGCAACCAAGGGTCAGCTTTTCAGTGAAATTCAGTAGCACCTGTTTACATATCTAATTTGTTTTATTTGCATTTGTCTTTACAAGTTAATTACACATTTTAGGTTGAGACTATATATGGGCAAACACTTACATAATTAGGAAGGCCCACTGAGGATTCTGCTTTAATCTTTGAGCAATCATTTAACTTTTTTAGTAGTTTTCACATGTAGAGAGTAGAATATGTAAATTGATATTGTGACAAAATAAGACATAATAAATTACGAAGACTGTATTAGAAGTGGACCTCATGTCCAGGTCAATCTTATCTCAAGAATAAGACTGACATTGCCTCTTAACTTCAGTTATCAGTAAAAATACTAAGAGAATTTGAAAATCACCTGCCCACAGCTCAACCTCAAACTAATTAAACAAAAATCTCGAGGAATGAGACCCAATAATTAGTTTTTGTAATGCTTTCCAAGTGATATGAATATTTACTCCAATTTGAGAACCATTAACTTACTGCAGTTGTTTTTAAAATTGAGCATACATCAAAATCTTCTGGCAGGCTTGTTAAAATAAAAATTACTGGACCCCAGTAGGTCTCATGGTTGGCCAAAGAATGAATATTTCTAACAATTATCAATTGATGTTGATGTTATGCTCTTAGCCCAAGGACTATCCTTTAAGAATCACTGATGTAAGGGAACCACATATTTGATTTTCTCGTATAATTATTTTATAAATACTTTTATATATGTATAATTAATTTAAGATGGAAGTAATTATCCATACAAATTGTCTTCCCATATCTAAATTATGAAATTAAAAGGTATTTTATGGGGCCAGCAGATGGCATGGTGGTTAAGGCTCTGGACACTCCCACATGGCCAACCAGGGTTTGAGTCCCAGACCTGGTGGCTTCCTTTCTCTCTTCCTTTCTCTCTGTCTGTCTGTCTCTTTCTGGTCAAATAAAAATAAATGAATGAATAAATAAAATAATTAAAAAAAGTAAAATAAAATATTTTTTGATTAA
>NW_006198649.1:2247370-2319316 GCF_000334495.1 Tupaia belangeri chinensis
TCTTTCTTTCTTGCATAATATATAGTCAAAAGCAGTGTACAGTAGGACAGGCTCATGGATATGCACTGCTCCAGGGAAACCAGATCTCACATGGCAACTATGTTTTCTGCCCCTGGCTGAGCCAGCCTGAAGCATGCTGGGCATATGTACAAGTGTCCAAGATCCAATGGGTGTGAGGACTGGAAGAAGGGATGGCTGTAGAACCCTCTCCGTTTCTCTGTCTTATTCCTCCTGTCAGGTGTGGGTACCTGCTCTATCATGAATAAAGTGATAAAAATACATATACAGTAATTCCCACTTTTTGTGGTATTTCTTTTCATAGTTTCAGTTACCCCTGGTTAATCATGGTCTGAAAACATTTTAAGATATTTTAAGAAATAAAAAGACAACATACATGTAGCTTTTGTCATGGTGTATTTTTATAATTATTCTATTTTATTATTATTAATCTTTTACCATACCAAATCTATAAATTAAACTTTATCATGGGTGTATGCATAGGAATAAAGCACAGTATATGAGGTGTTCAGTACTGTCCCCAGGGTCAGGCACTGTTGGGGCTCTTGGAGAATATCCAATATGGATAAAGAGGAACAGTTCTAGTTGCTTATTTTGAACCCCATTTAATAGTCTTTGAATTGCTCTGTCTTTCAAGTATCCAAACAAATTTACTATTATTATGTTTTAATAAAGATCTCAATGTAGGTTGGTGACATCTAATTTCTTCAAAGGGCTTAACTTTGTAAATTAAAATTTGTTAATAAATTGAGAATTATTAACCTTGGCTATTATCTAAGATTTGTTAACAGATTTATACCCTAGAAATAATTTACTGAGACTGGCAGATGGCATAATGGTTATGTCTCTGGTCTCCCCCATAGTCAACCATGGTTCCAATCCCGGACCTGGCAGCTTAAAACTCACACCAGGCTTGGGAACCAGCAGTTAGCGTAATGGCTATGTCACTGGACTCCCACGTAGTCGACCGCGGTTCGTGTCCCGGACCCGGTGGCTTAAAACTCATGCCGGGCGCGTGTGTGTGCGTGCCCAAGATCCCGAGAGGAGAATGGAGGAGAAGGGACTGCGGCGTGACCATCCCCCCGGGGGGTGATTTCTCGCTTTCTGTCTCTATGTCTCTCTCTGTCTGTCTGGCGAGTGCACGCGCCCTATAGTGAAAACCTCTCCAAAAAAAAAAAAAAAAAAAAAACCTCACACCAGGCACATGTGCATGTATGCCCAAACTCCCCGAAGGAGAAGGGAGGAGAATGGACAGTGACATGGCCATCCCTGCAGGGAGTGTTTTTTTGCTTTCTCTCTCTCTCTGGCGAGTGTACATGCCCTATAGCAAAAATTTCTCTCAAAAGAAAAAAAAAAAAGAAAAGAAAAATAATTGCTAACATTTATAAGGTTACTTTCGATCTATTTTGTGAATGTTGACCTTTTAAATACAGAAGATAGTAGAATTTTCTTTCTTATACTTGTAATCTTACCTGTAAGTGTGCTTATAATCTTATTCCACACAATAAATAAGGCAAAAGTAATATCAAAAAAAGAATTGGCAAGTACAGACAAAAAAGGTGAGAGAATGTGTGAGAAAGAGGGAAAAGCTATCAAAGAGAAATTCTTACTCAGTTAAATCAATGTAAGTTGTATTTAAAATATTTTCAGCATGATTTTTAGGGAAAAGCCCCTGATTAAGTATAATGTGTGTGTGTGTGTGTGTGTTTAAATTTTGTATGTAACAAGCTTAATGAGTTGCATTAACTCAGAGAAGCATTGACATGAAATACGATTACTGTCAAGCACTACTTTCAACCACTTTCTCACTTTCTAGTAATGTCTTAATAGATGCAATGACTGGTAACTTTTGGTTTCTATAACTTGGTCCATTCCTTTCTGAAATACTAATTTTATACCTTTTTCCTTTACAGAGGAATGAGGGTGTGTGCTCTCACCAAAGGAAAAAAAGAAAAAGAGAGAGGGAAAACATGAGAAATCATACCCTAGCAGGGCTGGGCTGGGGGTGCGGGGTGGGGGTGGCCATCTTGCAACTCATTTTCCATTCTCCTAGCACCTGGCATTTTTTCCAAGCCACCAGGTCACGTACTCAGACTGTACACTCTACCATGTGGAATCCAGCTGCCTTAACCACCATGTCACCTACCAGGCCCACTAATGTTATATCTTAATTAAAGGTGTTCTCTTTCATTGCCAACTAGATTTGTGCTTCTAGAAACTTAGTATGAGGAGGAAAATATGTCCTGCTTTTTCATTCACTACTTACTTCTCCTCTAGTCTTAGCTCTTCAGGCAGAGAGAGATTGAAATAACCAGTAATGTATTTTCAAGTAGGTTTAGTAGAAACCATCTTTCTGCTTCTCTGAATATCACAACCCTCTGACACATGAGAAGTACAGCTCCCTTGAGAGGCTCTTGTATGAGATATTCAGAGAGACCTGAGGTCTCATTCATTTTCAGTTTTCTGGACTTCCTCCTTCTCTGTTCTCCATTGTTCTTCTCTCCCTTTCAGAGTTCCCTGCACATCTAGATCTTGATCTCTCATCTCTGTGTTCCCTCCACGAGAGCTCTCATGGCCTTAAGTTGCTGCCAGAATCACATTGTATGGGGGCTACCTTTTGCTAGGTCCACTTTTTTGCTTGTTTTTTGCTCTTCCATATGTTGGGAGCTGGCTGCTCTTCAAATGAGCTTTCTCTCAGGCCTGTCCCTAGTCTCCAGTTATTTATTTTTCTCTAAATAGAGATGAAAAGGGCAAGTTCACTTCCTGGAAAACGTCAAATCAGTCCCTTTCTAAGGCACCCACAAAATCTCATGAACAATTTCATCAAGTATTTTCTTCCCTGAATCCACTGATCCCTCCCCAAGTCTGGTCTGCTGATTTTTCTGCAAGGCTGACTTGTGAGAAAGTCATGACATATTTATTTATTTATTTATTTATTTGGAGAGATTTTTGCTATAGGGCATGTGTGCTCACCAGAAAGACAGAGAAAGGCAGACAGAAACCCACGTCACAATCCCTTCTCCTTCATTCTCCTCTCAGGATCTTGGGCACACACGCACATGTGCCTGGCATGAGTTTGAACCATGATCGACATCGACTACATGGAAGTCCAGTGACATAGCCATTATACCAACTGCTGGTCCCAGTCATGACATATTTTTGCATAGAAAAACATATAAAAAATACATGATAACTTTTCCAATGACTTGATTTATGCAATGACTCTAAATGCTGATTTATCTCTATAAAATGTATTTTGTGCATATTTGTTCTTATTAGTGGATCTATGTGGGCTAGCTTATGGCAAAGGAAATTCACTATTACATATATTTGTTGCCTCATTTATTTCTCTCTCTCTCTCCCTTTCTCCCTTATCTTCTGTTAAAGCAGATTGACACATGCCTGCCAATGCACACAAACACTCACATTTGTTCAATGCATGGAAAGATAGAAATAATTCTCCCATGAGACAAGAATGGAGAAGGGATTGTGGTATGGCCATCCACCCTGGCGAGTGATTTCTCACTTTCTGTCTCTCTGTCTCTCTGGAATGTGCATGTGTACTATAGCAAACATATTTCAAAGAAAAACGGCTAAGAGAGTAAATTTTAAGTTATATATTTTTACAATTAAAAAGCATTTAAAATGTTCATGACCTAATATTTAACCAAATATAGATCCTGTATGTGGTATTTCTACACAGATTATAGTGGGCTTATTACCTTCAGTATTTTAAGAAGTTTTGGAGAAGTTTTTTCTATAGGGCATGTGCACTCACCAGAAAAACAGAGACAGAGAGACAGAAAGTGAGAAATCAACACCCCCCCGGAGGGGGGGATGGCCATGGCACAATCCCTTCTCCTCCAGTCTTCTCTCAGAATCTTAGGCACACAATCACGCACCCAGTGTGAGTTTAAGCCACCAGGTCCGGTTCTCGAACAGTGGTCGACTACATGGGAGTCCAGTGACACAGCCATTACGCCAACTGCTGGTCCCAATTCCTATGCTTCTTTTAAGGTAGTTGTGAATGACAAAGTTATTGTATAACTGATATATTTGTTCCCAGACTATTAAAATACTTTAACTTTTCATAAAAATCAGATAGCCCCTTTTTGAAACATGTAATGTTTACATTTCTAAGTTGTTTTAAGTTTTATTTTAATGGTCTTTCTATTCTGTCTTACCTAATTATTTCAGAGAACATGTACTTCATACTGTATTCCTAGACCTCCATTCTCCCACAGCTCTTAATCTTCCCACAGTTTTGACTCCATTACACTAATAATATTTCCCAGTTTTATGTAATACAAAGATATAACAAGCATAACTTTGAAGGTTTTAACCAAACTGTAGTAACAAAGGCATGAATTTTTTGGTAAACAATTGGAAACACCCATCTGGGGAAAACTCATTCAATAATTAGATGTCTATGTATAATTTTGAATCAAGTACTTATCCACCCAGATTTCCTGTCATCTTGCATGTACAATAGTCTCATTTATGATGAGACTATCTTGTAAATATGTTGCTAAAAATACAGGAACACTCCATTTAAGGCATCTTAATAATATATATTTATCAAAAATTGTATCAGCAAATATTAAGTTAGTTCGGCATGATCTGTTCTTATCTGGTCATCATGAAAATCATTATGCATTTTTGCATAGAAAAACAGAAAAATATGTTATGAATTTCCCAGTGACCTAAGATTTTACTAGTGATCAAATATTCTCCTTCTAAATACCAATAAAATATTGCTTTAACAAGTTTATCCTAAAATTATTTTCAGAGATTTATAGAAATTTCACCTTTTCATAGACTTCAAATTTTACTCTATTTTGTAATCGAGACAATATTACTTGTCTTTTGAAATGTTCATTCATTATTTTTATCTTCCATTAATTCAAAAGGCACTGTCAATATTATGAGGTACAGTGTTTGATGTTTTAGTATTTGTTGATAAATAGGCAGAAAATTCATTTTTAGCACATAGGTGCTCTATTTTCTCTAATTTAGAGTTTTGATTTTTTTTTAAATCTGTTTGTTCTTAACTGTCCAATATGACAACAATTATTCTTTTTGGAAGGATGGAAACCAAGGAAATCTAAAAGCTCTATTTCCTACCTGTCTATCTCCTGAAAATTTATGATTTGTATCTCAGAATGCATTTTTTTTAATTTTTCCTATTTTATATGCCTATATTTAAACATTTTTTATTATTTTTGTTTAAAAATGATGTGAGAATTTCTGCTAAGTCGTCACCTAGTTATTCTAATAACTATGTAGCAATATTTGCATTTATATTTGGTTTTAATTCCTTCTTTGTACATACTTAAGTACTAAGTCCCAATTGCCAAAAAATAGAAGATTAAGCAAATCCTGGTGGACTATATTGAAAACTATGTCCAATAATTATTATTGGAGTTTTGGGAACTGAATCAGGCAGAATTTCTTTTAAAAAATCTTTCACAACAGTTCCTTGGCCTGATTCAACCTTTCACCAATTTTTCGCTTAAGGAAATCACCTACAGTGTGTTTCTTTTTTTTTTTTTGAAGAGGTTTTTGCTATAGGGCACATGCACTCACCAGACAGACAGAGAAAGACAAAGAGACAGAAAGCAAGAAATCACACCCTGGGGGGACAGCCACTCCACAATCCCTTCTCCTCCTTTCTCCTCTCAGGATCTTGGGCACGCATGCACACACACCCAGCGTGAGTTTAAGCCACTGGGTCCAGGACACGAACCATGGTTGACTACATGAGAGTCCAGTGACATAGCCATTACGCTAACTGCTGGTCCCTACAGTGTGTATTTCTAATGAAGACTCCCAAGCTTATCCTCTCCCTCAAATAATTTCCATTTAGGAGGTCTTTAATGGATTACAGGAATCTGTAGTTTTGAATAAAGTACTGACTGTGATTTTATTCTAAAACAAGATCAAGAGAATTTAGATTCTGATATCAGCATTCTCTGCAAATTTCAATGTGTTAGGACTACAGCAACAAATTAAAAACAAAGAAACAGGCGAAAACAATATTTATTTTTTCACAGTCCTGAAGGCCAGAGTGCAAAATCAGAGTGTCGGCAAGACTTCATTCAAAGACTCTAAGGAAAAATCCCTGTGCTTCTTTCAGCTTTTAGTGGCAATTGAGTTTCATAGATTATGGCAGCATAAATGCCAGTTTATGCCTCCATGTTCAAATGGCTTTCTTCCCCGTGTGTTTGTCAAATCTCCCTCTCCTTTTTCTTTTAAGAGCACCCATTATTGAGCTAGCCCCTTAGCTTTGTGGGTCCCATATAGCTCACCATAGCTGTATTCCCAGCCCCCATAGCTTGAAAAACACATTTGTCCATGTGCATGCATGCCCCGAATTCTGACAGGTTGGTAAATGGAGAATAAAAGATGGCAGGGTGATCATGCCCCATGGGGATGTGCTTTCTGTCTCTTTCTCTCTCAAGTAAGTGCATGCATCCCCTGGCAATTGCAAAAACGGGAGGCAACTCTAGTTATTGGATTTAGGGTCCATTGTTTTTTCATTATTTATTTATTTATTTATTTATTTATTTATTGTTGTTGTTTGCCATGGGAGCCTATGCTCCCAGAGAAAGACAGAGAGAGGTAAAGTGGGAAATCACCCACCAGGGAGGATAGCTATGCTGCAGTCCTGTCTCCTCCATTCTCTTCTTAGCATTTTGGGCATGCACATACATGCACGCAGTGTCATTTTCAAAACAGCAGATTCAGGGCTCAAAATGCAGTTAGCCATGTAGGTTGAGCACCTTAACCTCCACACTATCTGCTGAAAAAAAAGTCCACTCTTAATGTAGAATAATAATTTTCTTTTGAAATTCTTTTCTTAAAAAAACTGTTTTAGGGGATTATTTTTATTTAACTTTCCTTCTTTCCTTCTCCTCCTTCCTTTCTTCCTTTCTTCCTTCCTTTCTTCCTTTCTTCCTTCCTTCCTTCCTTCCTTCCTTTCTTTCTTTCTTTCTTTCTTTCTTTCTTTCTTTCTTTCTTTCTTTCTTTCTCTCTTTCTTTCTTTCTTTCTTCTTTCTTTTTCTTCTTTTTCTTTCTCTTTCTTTCTTTCAATTTGACCAGAGAGGGACACAGTGAGAGAAAGAGAGAGAGAGAGAGACGGAAAATGAGAAATCAAGTCACCAGGTCCAGGACTCGAACAGCCGTTGGTCATGTGAGAGTCCAGCACCTTTAACCACCACACTACCTGCCAACCCTGAAATTGTTAATTACATCTGCAAAGACTCTGTTTCTAAAAAGGGTCACATTCATAGGTCTGGGGTTTAGGATCAAACATATCTCTTTAGTACATGCAATTCAACCCACAACACACATGCACGTATGGTTAAATAAGATAATGTATGTAAAAACCTAGGCAGCCGCTGGCATATAGTGGTAATTCAATGAAAGTTTAGCTATACATTTGTATTCTTTTATTTTCTTCTTTCTAAATAATTTTCTACTCTCAAGTGAGAATATTTATTTTTCACCTGAGTTGGAGTAGACCTGTTTGGAATGATGTCAGAAAATAGCAGCAATTCCCCAGTCCTTACTTTTTAAAAAATATTAAACTTACCGTTTTGAAAGATGTCATATTGAAAGCCCGTATTGATCCAGGAAATGTATCACACTTATCATGCTGAGTTAGCATTTTGAAATAAACTGTGCATATTTGCCTGAGCTGTAACCAATGTGTCAGTAGGTAATTTCTGTCATTGTGACTTTCTGCTGTTTACTTCAAAACAGTTCTTTTGGACAGCTGTAAGGCTTAACTTACCTCTATATGTTGTTGTATTTTTTTTTTTCCCTGCCAGAGGGTTCATGTGCTTGCTGGATAGAGAAAAAAGAGAGAAAGGCAAAGTGAGAAAGCAGCCCCCCTGGGAGTGGTTATTTCACAATCCCTTTTCCATTTTTCCCTCCTTCTGAGATTTGTAGCATGCATATTTTTCTCAGACTACCAGATCCAGGACTTGAACTGCCACATACAGGAATTAAACCTGTGGTCCAGCTGCATTAACACCACCACCACAGACTGGGCCAGTGCAATATTTTTTTCTTTTTTTTTTTTTTTTGAGAGTTTTTTTGTTGTTGTTGTTGTTGTTATAGGGCACGTGCACTGCCCAGAAAGACAAAGAGAGACAGAGAGACAGAAAGCGAGAAATCACCCCCCAGGGGGGATGGCCATGCCACAATCCCTTCTCCTTTATTCTCCTCTCGGGATCTTGGGCATGCACGTACATGTGCCTGGCATGAGTTTAAGCCACGGGTCCGGGACTCGAACCACGGTGGGCTACATGGGAGTCCAGTGACCTAGCCATTACGCTAACTGCTGGTCCCAGCCAGTGCAATATTTTTAAAGGTCTAGTTTGCCTTTAAAAAAATTCTTCTGTGGTTTGGCACCCCATACAATCGATAGGGTGTCCACTTTTGAATCTGGTTATTGTTCATTACGTTGTTGAGATCTTTTTTAGAATTTGGACAGACCTGAGGTGAGAAATTGGGACCCTGCCCCAGGGTAAACTGTCAGAAGGGCAGTCATGATGTAACTTCTATAAATAATCCTGAAACAATCTCCTTCTCAGAACTTCAACTATAATGTTTTATTGATCTGTCCTCCAGATATTACTTTATTATTATCTAGAATCCACGTTAGACTCAGTCTGATGTTTTTATCTGCTGTGCTCTGGATGCTGGGTTTGGGGGATGACAAGAGGGCAAAGTTGCAGCTCTCAGAGGTTAAAAGGGAGAGGGGACAAAAGCCCTCAGTAAATAGAAAATGCAAATTTACCTAATGTGCTCATACAAAAATTTTTTAAATACTCTTGCATTCTTTTTAATGAACAGCTTATACATTTCCTCTGCTCTAGTATGTATAATTTTTTTTTACAGTAGTACTGGGTCTTTATGTGGTACTGAAATTTTGTATACAGTATATATTCATATTCTACTCAATTTTTATTATTATTTTAAAACAATGATTAATACTAAATTAAAGAAAATCAGATTATATATGGGACCAGCAGTTAGCATAATGGCTATGTCGACCGCTGTTCGAGTCCCGGACCCGGTGGCTTAAACTCATGCCAGGTATGTGTGTGTGCGTGCGTGCGTGCCCAAGATCCAGAGAGGAGAATGGTGGAGAAGGGATTGCTGGGCGTGGCCATCCCCCCCCGGGGGGTGATTTCTCACTTTCTGTCTCTGTCTCTGTCTGGCGAGCACACGCACCCTATAGAAAAAACCTCTCAAAAAAAAAAAAAATCAGATCATACATACATGTTTACAATAAAAAACCAACCAGTAGTCTTTCCAGCTCACCTGTTTCACTGTCAGTAGAGGCAACCATTCTTGCCAGGGAAGTAGGGAAGTTCTCTGCTTATTCTCTCCACATCTTTCGGTAATATGTTTAAATACTGTTTCTTGATTTCTTAAAAATGCATTTATCTATTGACTTCCTCTTGTCTAGAAAATACTGTAAGTTAAAAGTTTCAAATCAAAGTTAAAAGGAGAAGTAAGGAAGTGTGCTACCGAACTTTATAGAAACTAATATATGGTCCTACTAATGTAAAAGCTGGTTATTTTATAGTATAATTGAGAGCAATGACAAAACTTTATTAAAGAAATGGGAAAAGGAAAGCTTAATCTCTCACCTTAAAAAACCATTTCAGGTAGCATACAACTAATAAAAATTAATTAGTAAGACATTGCTTATTAGTCAGTTTCATATAATATTATTAAATATTTCTTTTGAAATATTTGCTCCTTGAAAAGTAGAAATCAAGCATTTGTGGTTTTCTTCTGTTTCAGTAATGGTAATAGTAATTTTATTTCATTGTGATATGAGAAAAAGACTGCACGATATTTTTTCTTTGAAAGCTATTAAGACTTCCTTGTGACCTGGGAAATGATTGTTTTTATAGAATTTCTTTCAGAAACAAGAAAAATGCGATTTTTAAAAAAATTTGATAGCTGCAGATTTCTTGTAACAAATGGGTGAACAGATGGATGGATGGATAGATGATACTGAGCAAGCTTATAAATTTTGTTTTGAGCCTCTGTATCCTTGTATCGTGCCTGCTTTAGGATAACTTTAAAAATAAAGTCTCATCTTCCTGAAGTATAATTTCTTTTAGATGTAAAATTGCAGCAATCAAAGAAAATCCCTCATTGTGTTATTATGAGGCTTACATAGGAAACTCAGCCCAAACATCCACCAGATCCAGCGTTTGGACAGTGAACTGACTCCCTTTCCCCTTGATTAGTTAGTAGTACTCCTCTCCCCTTTGCTTCTTAATTTCATTTATAGGTTATCATTAATGTTGATTTTATTTTATGACACATTTAAAATATGGGCTTACGCATCATAGAGATTTACGTTTAAAATGATTTATAACAATTTATAATTATGAGGTGGACCCTGTAGCATAGCAACTATGTGCTATGCATAGGGAACTGGATCCCACATGGCTGACTGCGGTTTGAATCCTGGCTCTAGTGACTTGGAAAACACACTAGGTACATGTGTGTGTATACTCAGTATCTGGACGGAATGGATAAATGGAGAGAAGGGGGTTGCAGTGTGATCACACCACAGGGTGGGGTGCTTTCCTTCTTTTTCTTTCTGGTTAGTGAACGTGCCCTCCGGCAAGTACAAAAAAAAATGTATAATAGGAGCTTTGCTAAAATTTAAAATATATCTTTTTATATTAGCAACAATAATAACTATATACAGTTCCATAAATAAATAATAATACGTTGGGGTACACTAAAATATTTGGGCTCTTGACCGATACTTTCTAAATTTTCGTGATGAGAACTCACAAATCAGGACAACCCTATTTCTACGAATAAACACTGGTAAACATGGATGAGCCATAGGCATGACTAGGTTTAGCCCTGTTGCCCTACCCCTGGATTTAACCCCTGTAATTTTTATGGGGCCCTTGTATTGAGTACATACTTTTCTCTGTTCTTTCTATAAGGTGACTTTTATGTTTTCTGTGTCAGGAAACATTAAAGAAATGTGCTAGTTTTACTATTGTCTGATGCTGCGCACTGCATGACACTGTGATTTCTGGTTTACAGTCAAGATCTGTAGTGTGAAGCTCAATGGCAATTTGATTGCTTGGGAATTTTTATGTTGTTTGTGTGCGTTGAGGGAAAAGACCTGTAACTAGACTGAGCAAGTGGGTGGCTTTAGCAACCATTTATAACTGTATCTTGATCCAATTTTGATATTATAGCCAAAATTGTCTACTTTTAGTCATATCAGAGTAAAGTATGATTTGTTTGATGAGTCACTTACGGGACCAACAGATGCAGTCACGATTATGTTGCTGGATTCCCATGTAGTTGACTGTGGTTCAAGTCCTAGGTCTGGTGACTTAAAACTCACACTGGGTGCGTGTGTGTACATACTAAAATCCTGACAGGGAAATGCAAGAGAAGGGATTGCAGTCTGGCCATCCACCCTGTGGGGGGAGGGGAGGTGATTTCTTTCTTTCTGTCTCTCTGTCTCTCTCTGTCTCCGGTGAATGTGCTCTAAAGCAAAAAAAAAATTCTCTATAGAAAAAAAAAAAAGTCACTTGTTTCTTTTTCTCCTGAGAACTTTGCTTTCTTTGTATATAAATTCAATCACCTGGATATTTCTAAGCATAGTCAAGATATCAGAATTGTAAATGTGCATTGACCAATCAGCCTCAGGGCTAGGAAGTATGACCCCAAAACACTGAACAACCAATGTGTATAAACAATCTGGTGAAGATTACTGCTACTGATAACATGCTACCTTCTGAAGTAGTAAAAAGGAAACTGAAAAGAAAGTCTTCAGATAATGTGACTAATACTTCGGGCACAGACTTGGCTATTCCTTGTGGCTTCATATTTACATAATTAGTAATTGCAGCATGTGAATTACAATGAGAGAATATGATGATATTCTATATATCATATTCTTTTTAAGTTCTTATTTCTTTAAGATATTGTCATTTCAAGGTTAAAAATTGTTTTATTCCCTTTCTGCTGTTCTGAAAAGTGTCAGTATCGTTATGTACATGGGGAAAAAATGACTGCGATTATCTGAAATATGTGGTCCTGAAATACGTGGCAGAATTATTTACTTGAGAATTTCACTTCACATACTTTTGGGGTTTTGATAGAAATTATAAATGAATTCATTGACGTTGACTTTATCTGCCACATTTCATTGAACATTTCTAATTTACTAAAGCAATTACTCTCTTTAATTAGTTCTTGGGATGAAAAAAAATTCTAAATTCATTGCTTATTAACTTTAGGATTGAATTGAACATAGGTTTATTTTAGTATTAATTATTTTAATTGCTAGTGAGAACTACCACTGTTAAATATGAATCTATTCTTTGAATTTGATGTTGTTCTGCTACCCTAAAATGTGTTGAAAAAAAAAAAAGCAGAAAATGCAACTTGTCAGTTCCTCATTTGACTAGTTTCTTCCCATAAATATTTATATACGTTCAACTTTCCCCCTCTTAAAAAGATTACCGCCAACATAACTCTCCTTTGATCTTATATCTCTCATCAGCTATCACATTATTTCTTACATTCCTCACAGTCAAATTTCTTGGAGAAGTTGCATAAAATTTTATGTATCCATCTTCTACTCAGTCTGCTATAGATTAGAAATTTATTTATCCCCAAAACCACTCTACCAAAACTATCTTTGCCAAGCTCACCAAGGACTTCTTTTTTAATCTGAATAACACACTTCAGTTTGTATCTAACTTATCTGAGCGACCCTTCAAATTGCTATTCTCCTTGAAATAACTTCTCCTTTTACCTTCACTGACAGCATAGTTCTTGATTATTTTCCTTAATTTTTTCCTGATTCATTTGTCTCTGTCTATCAGATATTGTTTCCCTGTTTCCTTTGAGAACATAGGTAAATTATTTTCTAATCATTTCTCTTTTATTTAGTTAGATTTACTTGGGTGGGTAGATTTTTCATTCCAAATTCAATATGGCAAATTATTTGCAGCTAAGTTTAGTCTTGTCATTCTGACATTTTATTATGGTGTTTGTATATATATATATATATATTATGCCCTGGGTTAATTTTTACCTTTATTTTTCAATTGAGGGTTTGTTAAATTACATAAAATTAAGCTTGTGATACAGCCTCATAATTATAAATGTTCAGAGGAGAATTTATTTTCCACTCCCAATCCAGGCTGAAACATTACTTTGTGCCAGGGTGTGGGGGAGGTGGGATATTATCTCCCCTACCTATGTACTTAGGATTTAGACTTCATGAGTTCTGGGTTTATGTGGGGATCTGCACCTTTTCTTTTTTAGACTCTGAACATTTATATTGTTTCATTTTTCTTTTTTGAATAAGTTCTTTATGTTCGTTTGTTCTTCCAATTTGCTGTAATACACATGTGCTTGCCAGAGAGAGAGACACAGAGAGAGAAAAGATGAGAAATCATGTCCCATGAAGAATAGTCACATGCAATCCCTTCTCTCTGATCTTCCCTTCCTTTCTGGATTTTCACGAAAGCACATGTGCCTAGCATGTTTCTCAAGCTGCGTATATGGAACTGAAACCACATAGTCAGCTCGATGGGATCCAGCCACCTTAATCACCAGGCCACCGATTGGCCAAACGTATAATATTATTTTCTTACACATTCACCTACATATTAAAATGTTCGCTTATTTTATCTAACATTTTTTCAACTGCCTGACATATTGCTAAACTATTTAATATTTTTTCATAGTATTTTTATTAGTCTCCTTCTGTATACATCTTGGGTGTTCTCTTTGACTTCCAGGCTTTGGATCTAAATAATGATCATTTTCAAATCTATCTCTAAAGCCTATTTTACTACTTCTGTTTTACACTCTGTTACAGCCATTCTGAAATCCTTTCAGTTTATCAAGTGTCTTATCTACCCTCACTTCTAGGCCTTCACCAATCCCAGTATCTCTTTGTAGGACATTTTAAAAACATTCCATCCCCTTCTATTTATCCAACTTAACTTGAACATATCATTTATATTAGCTTTTATGTCACTTCTGAGAGTGTTCAACCATCCAACATGAGCTTGGATGCCTTTGCTGTGTGCTGCAATAATAACTTACACAGCCTGTATCGTAAAGTTAATCAGACATGTATGTATGTATGTAAAAGCCCATTTGTTAATAAGCATGGTGTAAAGAAAAATTGATATATTTTGGCATCCAAGTACTACTCAAACTTTATATCATATGCTGTTTGCAGGCTGTGTGATGTGTCCTTAGGTAAGGTATACTGCTCTTTTTCTGAAAATTGCAGTTAGTGATAACAATTGTTGGTAATGTATTGATATATGTGTGACTAGCCAAATATATATACTCAATAAGTAATAATAGGTGATGTAATTATTATCTCCTTTAGGTTAAGATAAGACTTTCCTAGCCCTAGACTACAACAATATTCTTAATTTGCCATTTAAACTGGAATATTCTATACATTTTCCACATATTTAATCACAAAGTCTGAATTCATCTTTATATGATGTGGACTACATGACCTCAAACAAAAATGACCGAGAAATAGCAGGGAGTGATGCAAAGAAGAGGAACAGGTAGGAAGAGTCTTAGGTCAGAAACAGGAAAGAAGCATAAATTAGACCTGAAATCCACCTCCCTGGGGAATACTCCTTTAAGCTTTGTATACTGGATAAATATAAGTACCGTACCAACCATGATTACCCTTGAGAGTGAGAGAAAATTGTAGCCATTTACATAATAGTGTGCATATAACCCGGCAATAAATTTTAAGTGAAAGATGTAATAGATAAATTGAGCATACTACCTGCAACAATAGAAGATTTTTTAACAGTCCATTAATCCATATTAAATATTCTATGTGGTTGAAGTAACTACCGAGATAAAATATAGTTTTCTTTTCTTCACTGTAATTGTAATGTGATAATAAGTGAGCCACTTTGATTCATAATTTTTCTTTTACAGTTATTAGGTGATCTTTCCAAGCCCTGCAGATTGTGTTCAGGGAAGATCCAAAGTCAAGGATTTTTATACAAAGTCAAGAAGGAAAAGGCTATGTATAACATCGAATTCTTTGTCAAACACAAAGTCATAATAATATTCTCTTAATACATACACTGAAATATTGAAATACTATTTTCAACCTTGATATGAAACAACAGGGAAAAGTTAAATTTCCTTTAAGAGGTGTTCATTTTGTTTCATATTTAGGAATTAGATCTTATTTCTCTATCTTCATTAGACACTGGTGACAGAATTCTAAGGAATTGTGGATAGAGTATTTTCCTACATTAGTGAAAAAATAAGGGCCCTATATTTTATTTTATTTTTTTTTTGAGAGATTTTCACTGTAGGGCGCATGCGCTCGCCAGACAGACAGAGAGACATAGAGACAGAAAGCGAGAAATCACCCCCCAGGGGGGATGGTCATGCCGCAATCCCTTCTCCTCCATTCTCCTCTCGGGATCTTGGGCACGCATGCACACGCGCCCGGCGTGAGTTTTAAGCCACCGGGTCCGGGACACGAACCGCGGTCGACTATGTGGGAGTCCAGCGACATAGCCATTACGCTAACTGCTGGTTCCCTATATTTTAAATTTTGAAGAAATCCTTTCTACAATGTATTTCACACATGAATGTCATTATTAAGCAGAGAAATACCAAAGCAATTTTAACGTTTTGATATTAGTTCTATCATTTTTCTGAAAAAAAAAAATTATGTTTCTTTGTAAATGGTATGATTATTCTAGGAGTTATTCAGGTTAAAATTCTTTTTAAAAACTCTTTTTTTTTGTTACATTAAATATTTTCAGAAAGTCATGCATTCCTACATGGTGTTTCTTCTGACTTCTTGATCATTAGGACTTAATAAAATCTAAGACCAGGTAACAAACCAAGAGTTTGTGACCAGAGAATTGAATGACTTACCCAAGGCTGCACTACTTTGAAAATAAAACAGGAATGAAACATAATAACTTGAATCCCTTGAATGTTTTCCTACAAATAATGCTTTTGTTTGCTTTAGCAATGTAGCCTGTGCTTTCTTCTAGGTCTTGAATGTTTTCTCCATAGTCATATACCATTTGGTCTTATACACTAAGTCAGCCCACATGACCGACTAGAGAAATGATGTAACTAAGCGTTATGTTAAAAGAAAATGTATCAAAGATCATTTGCAATTGTTTAAGAACATGAATCCATGTATGTAGCATATTATATTCAGAGTGGACAGAGGTGTATGTTTCTTCTTTTCTTAGAGCTTGAAGATGACCTTCATTTTAGACTCTTTTGTTTACTTGTGATAATGTTTTCTATCCATTTGTAACTTATTTCTATTTTATTTTTTAGCTCTTTTTTAGAGAATTAAAAATCTAATGATTAGAAATGGTCCTAACACTCACATAGATCATATCCCAGCCAATAGGGTATCCTCAACTTTCAGAAGTTTCCAGATATTTGCAAGTAAAAGATAAATAAACTAGTAAAAGATAAATTACCAATACCACAATACCATGTTTATCTTTACTAGTAAATTAGTAAAAGTTTACTTTTACTAATGTGTTCGTTAGTGTGTTGCTTGTTGTGTTGGTTAATGTGTTCCTAAGTTTATAAAGAGAGAATTTAAAATGTAAATTACCTTATTATAGATCCAAAAAGATATCATCTAAAAACTAGATCTCCTTATGTCTTTTATTCTATATTTAATTATTTACTTACTTAACCATAACTTAAATTAATACTTGGTTTAAACTCCCTGATTCACATTGCCAGTACATAAAACATATATTTCTAAAGGAAAAAAAAAAAACAACATATTTTGGGGCAACATTCAGGTTGATTCTTGAAACAAAAACCTAAATTCTCATTAACTTGTCAGGTACCAAAACAAACTTTCTTAGAAATAGTGATTAAATTATGCCTTAATCATTTTCACTTTTCTTTCTAGAAAAACCCACTTATATGACAGCGTATTGGTTGGGTTGCTGCATATGTAGCTCTTTATACAATCTTTGTCTCCTTTTTTACTTTACCACTAATAATCACCTCCTATTTGCTTCTTTCTTTGAATCATAATTAGGCTTTTATAAAACTTTCTGGCTTGTAAAAAGTTAAATTTATTTTTAATTTACATCTCAAGATAAGACTTTTTGTAATCATGAAACTTCTAAAAATGTGCTTAGCTTTAGAATAATTTCCATTCAAGTGCCAGTACCTTATAAGGTCATATTCTAATGTAAACTCATCAAATAAATTGCTTTTTAAGATGCAATTTATCTTACTGCTTGGAGAAATTTATCTTGTCAGTCAGATAAGCCATCAGTACTAAAGATGACTAACACCTGGAGACTGTTCACCAGCTCTACTGCTAGTCACCTGGCTGACTCATTTCAGCTCCCCTACACAGGGAGAGTCTTTGCAGGCTCCAGTTGACTCATTTAATCACTTTAAGAGTGCAAACGAATATTTTTTTTCTCTGAATTTCATGTAATATGTTACTTTAAAAATAATATGCATATTAATCTTTAACACTATCATTCAAAATTAATTTGCTCATATTAATTATTAATTCTGGCTACTTACAACTTGCCAAAAGCTATTGATATAAATTTTAATGTAAAAATACATAGTTGCTTTGTTTACATTTTTTTATTTGCTATAGGGGTCATGAGCTTGTCAGAGAGAGAGAGAGAGAGAGACAATCCCCAGGGGGATGGCCATCCATAATTCATTCTCCATCCACCCCTTAGGATTTGAGGCATGCACATATATGCCCTCAGCATGCTTTTCAAGCTACCAAGTCTGGGACTTGAACTGACATCCTAGGATAAGTGGGATCTATCATGACACCTTCAGTTGACTCCAAAATATAGTTTTTGAGATAAAAATGCAAACCATTCTGGAGGAGTTGTAGTAATGTCATTTAAAACTTTTATTTTCTGAAGATACTACTACTGATCTGCTTCATTGGTTAAAGTACTAAGGAAATGCTCAGTTACTAATTTCAGAAGAAACCACCACCCACCTATAGTTCTATGTAAGTGTTCAGTTATTTTAGAAAGTGATCATAAACAGGCCAAAAAACGTGTGACAGTAATGATTAGATACATTTTGGTATAACCCGGCCTATACGAATAAGTAAAAAGTTGATAGTGTTATATTAAAGATAAGATTAAAAATATAACATGTCATTTTCAGCCTAATAATATTATGAAGAAGTGGTTGGTGTGGACAAAACTTTGTAAACCAAATGCTAATATAGTCAAAGTATTTAGAGAAACATTCTGATAAACACAAGAAAGTATTCCTGTGTAATGGAACAATTTATGAAAAATGCATAACATTTTTGTTTCCTATAAACTAAACACATAGGTAGAATAACAGTTTGGATGCATTCATGGATGTAAAAAATGAGATGGGAAATTAGCAATAGTGTGTGCTAGAAGGAGTGATAGATAGAGAACTTGAAAATCTGAATTCTAAGAACTGTTTTTTCTTCAGGAAGAATTTATAACTTTTGGAAAGTTTAACTTTTTTGAGTTTCAATTCCTGTAGAGTTAAAATGTTTCAACATGATCAGTGGTTTTCGTTTTTTTTAGGCAGAGAAATTAAGTTTTGTTATTCATATATTTTTCTCCAAATAATACTTGAAACTACAACATTAAAGCAATCAAAAGAGAAATAGACAAGAGGTAATAGATTTGGTTGAAGTAGTTCGGATAGTCGGTATCTAGTCTGATCTGCCATCAGCTACCATTGAGAAGCCTACACATTACAATTCTAAAACAGTTATTGTTCCCCATCAAACATAGTCTATGACTTTAAATTAATTGTCTTAAAGAGAAAAAGAATTGCCATAAAATGTCTTTGACTCCAGCTGTCAGAGTGACAATACTAAAGAATATGGACCACAGAGAGAAATCAATGTGCCTGTTTCTTCTGTTTTTTTTTTTTTTTTTTTGAGAGATTTTTGCTATAGGGCGCATGCGCTCCCCAGACAGACAGAGAGAGACAGAGAGACAGAAAGCGAGAAATCACCCCCCAGGGAGGATGGCCACTCTGCAATCCCTTCTCCTCCATTCTCCTCTCGGGATCTTGGGCACGCACACACACGCACCCGGCATGAGTTTAAGCCAGCGGGTCCAGGACTCAAACCATAGTCAACTATGTGGGAGTCCAGCGAGATAGTCATTACGCTAGCTGCTGGTCCCTCTTCTGTTTTTATATCAATAAACCAAGAGTTTTTTCTTTTCCTATTTGTTAAATGTGTCTTAAAAGAACTCTTGTGCGTGAGAAATTATGCTTCCATGTACATTTTCCTGGGACCTCGAAGATCTGGAATTAAGCAAGTCATGTAAACTTTAGGTGAATTACTTTCACCATATATGAAATTGGGAAAACAAAACTTTGTCCTGGGAAATAGCATTAAACTACTCCAAATTCCTTGTATGAACTACTCAGCAATTATACTGTTCTCTAATTGCTCTTAACCTTTTTTTTCCATTATTTTTTGGTTATCAGTTTTGATTGTTAGGTCTTATTACAACAATGTTTTTTTCTGGACGTATTAATACTTTAGATTGACTAATTTTCTCTTTTTCAGATCTTCTTCTCTACTAATTCTATGCATTTTTTTTTTTTGATGGTTGTTGTTGCAATTATCTAAAGTTAAGGATGGGAGAATATTTGATCTATTAGATAAAGTTTAATCTTGAAATCTAATTATTGGTCTTTTTATTTTTTGCTTTTTAAAAAAAAATTAGAATTCATACTTTCAAAATCTTTGAAATTGTATAAAATCAACTGAACTGATTCTATCAAATTTAATTTTTTTAATTTCACCTTATGATACTGACATTAAAACAGTTATATCTGAGCTTCCTGCTTTGGTTCTCTGTATTCCAAAAAGGCCTTCCTCTAATAAGCATAAGCACGTTACTCTGCAGTTCCAGAGTATAGAGCTCCATCAGCTTATTCACTTAGAGAAGGTTGGGTCCCCTTTGCATGGAGTTGACATCTATTCATTTTTCTGGCAGTATAATAAATCTAAATGATCTTTCATCACATAATTCTCCCTGGCTGTCAGTCCTTGGAAAGAACTCATTTAAAAGATATTAAAAGTATGTGTATTCTATGTCCTCAAGAAGTTACAGTCACTATATTTGCTTATCTCCTTTCTCCTCTGTGCGTTTGTAGAGAACAGGAGAAGATTTTTGATCACATTAGCAAATGAGATATATATTAAGGCAAGCACAGTCAATAACATATTTTCTACTGGATGTTTTATATCTTTCACAGAATTCCCAACCTGTGAGCCACTAACTCAATTCATATGCAAAAGTGGAAGATGCATTAGCAGCAAATGGCACTGCGACTCTGGCAAGTACCAAATGTTCACTGTAGAGCCCTGATTTGATTGGGGGTCTGTCTCTCTAGGCTGCCTGGCTTCTTTCAGAGTACTTTGTAAGAGAAGCTTGCAGAGCCAAGCAAGATGGTTAAGACAAGTGGTGAGAGGACAGCTGGCACATCAATGGGAATTAGTGTTAAGGATAATGGAACTCAATATCTGTCCCAAGGGTCTATGATAGAAATTTGTTTTCAGCGATAATGTTGAACATAGTCTAAGTCTACAAACGTGAAGCAGAGGGGACAACTGAGCAAATGACCTAGACAATTCAGGTTCCCCAAATGTAACCTTAGCATGGAGTAGTTTATAAATTATTATTACATTATCCAGATGGTCTTAACTCTGTCACCTTGCTTTTATGTACAAATGACTTTTTTCCTTATACTCATTTGTATTATTATGCTAAATTATGCCCAATATAGGTAAATGAATTATAGGTGAATCCAGTGATTCTCGGTCATTTATTTCAATTTAATCTATTTTAAATTTACATTTCTTCTCATTCCCTTTTGTAATAGTTGTTAAAAAAGAATATAAATCATTTCTAAAGATACTGTAGAATAACTTCCAAGAATAAATCCATGCATAGCAGCTGGCAGGGGAGGAATACACAGTGAGTGCTTATGTTGGGGAACTGAAAAGAAGAGACTAAACCGAAGACAGAGTAATGAACTTTGGAACATAGAGGACATAGATGTAAATAATATCAGTAATTTTCCATGTTAAATGTGACATTGGCTTTATAATTTTATTCATTTCCTGCAATCACTCTTATATCCTTGTTTCATCCTACATAGAAGCATGCCCCCTAATGTAGTGGCTATTTAGTTCTGAGATAGAAATTAAGCTTCAAAACCAAACTCAAGGACTTCTTTCTCTTAGTTTAGCAGTTTATAGTAGATCAAAGAAAAGCAATATGAGGAAGAAAATAATTTTCACACTGTTCATAGGCAATGCCGATCCCATTATTTCTTTTTCAAGAACAAAGACAAGCTCTTTATAGCAAGAACAAAGTCAAAGTTAGACCTTTTATAAAAAGAGATTTCTCCTCGGGTCAGTCTTCACCCCCTGATGTTGATGTGTCTTTCCAGATGACGACTGTGGAGACGGGAGTGATGAGGTGGGCTGTGTCCACTCCTGCTTTGACAGTCAGTTCAGGTGTTCCAGTGGCAGATGTATCCCAGGCCATTGGGCCTGTGATGGTGACAATGACTGTGGAGACTTCAGTGATGAAACTCAGATCAACTGTACCAAAAAAGGTGAGTAATTCTGAGTCTACAAAATCTCATCAGTTGGTTTGTGATATCTATTTTAGAGTGAATATTATATAAAAAATAAATTGTTCTTCAGATTACAAAATCCTAAAGGATAAACAAAAAGATGAATAAGCATGTTTCCTGGTCAATTTAAATATCTGACTTGAAAACAGGCAAACAATAATGTGATTTATTCAATGTGGCAGGGTTGGGGCTGAGGTATCATACACTCTCTGATGATAAGGAAGCATTCTCCAAATGTTTTGCAAGGAGATGTTTGTTTATTTTTTTAATGTATTTTCTATTTTTAGAAGTTTTGCCTTAGGGTATGTGCACTCACCAAAAAGAAAGACAGATACAAAGTAAGAGGCAACGTGAGAAATCACCCCCATGGCTATGATGCAATACCTCTTCCTCTGTTCTCCCAGGATCTTGGATATGCATTTACATGCTCCTAGAATGAGTTTCAAGCCACTCAGTCCAGGACTCGATCTGCTGTCAATAATGTGGAAGTCCAGCAATGTAACTATTACACCACATGCTGATCCTGCCCTCTGTAAAGATTTAAAAACTTATAATATAAACGGTTTCTAAACTGTTTTCTCCGATGGATTTGTTTTGCCTTTTTTTGTTTCCTCTCACTTTCTAAACTGTCAATTCTGAAAACAGTGGCTGTTAAATCACCTATGGGACCTGTGGGTGGCATGGTGGTTGGGATGCTAAACTCCTGTGGGACCATCTGCAGTTCAACTGGAGGCATGAGACACGCCAGGCACATGTGTATGCATGCCCAAAATCCTGAGAGGGAGATGGAAGAGAAGAGATTGTGGTCTGATCCCTGGGGGAATGGTCTCTCCATTTCGGCCTCTCTATCTTTCTCCAGCAAGCACACATCCCCTATGGCAAAAATCTCTCAAAAATTTAAAAAAGAAAAAAGAAAAATTACCTATGTATTCTTGGTCTTTAAAATAACTCTGACTGGGGCCAGCAGGTGGCATAGTGGTTAAGATGCTAGATTCCCACATGGCCTACCATGGTTCAAGTCCTGGATCCAGCAGTTTGAAAACTCACACTGGACAACTGTGCATGCATACCCACACCCAAGAAGAGAATGGAGGACAAGGGATTGCAGTTTGGCTGTTCCCACTGGGGGCTGACTTTTCATTTTCTGTCTCTGTCTCTCTGGCAAGCATACACAACCTATAACAAAATCACTCAAAAATAAATAAATAAATAAAAATAACTCTGGCTTTTGGGGGCATTCTGTAAGTGATTTGCTAAAGTGCATATTGTTTGATTTTGGTTTTACCTGGATGATATGGGTTGCAAGAGTCATAGCAATGATCCAAATATGGCTAAATAATGACCCGTTTACTTCGAGGCAATGAAACACAGGTCCTCATGATTAATGGATTTGACGTGATTCATGTCTTTCCCTGGTAGTGAACACAGTAGAAATTACAGCTAAGGCGGTTTCTGTATGACAATGTGTTAAAGATTTAAAATGAACCTATATGAATTTAATTTTATTTCAAAAGAGCTATGAATTATAGGTAAAGCTACTATTTAAAATTACTTGTCTTGTCCATTGTTTAAAGTTCAGATTATTGTTGTGTTCTTTTTTGTTTAGTTGTTCGATGAGTATATATGCCCTAGAACATTTTGCTTATCATTCATTTGGTATGGGAAAAAAAGTGTACAGAGATTTTTTTCCTTTAATATTTGAAACATTCATCTGGGGGTGGTTGACATTTCATTACTACTTTACACTTTGAACATAAACTGTATCTTCCCCTCCTCACAGATGTCTTTTTAGACTTCTCCTGGGGTGTGCATCTGTGGCCTGCTGGCACTGCCCCATAATATGCCGAGAAAGATAAATTGCCCCAAAGCTAATTTGTTTTTATTTCAGAACTGAAATTTTCTTCCTCTCTTCTGTGTATATTTATCTTTAAATTGAAATGATCTTTGCGTATTAACAAGTTTTGAAAAGATTGGTTTAGCAAGAGAGGATCACATCTCCTTGTAGACGTTTTGATTATTTTTTTTAAGTTTGATTATCATAGTAGCAGTAGCTATTTAATATAATGGCCTTCTTTAGTATACCTCAATGTCACTAATATACATTATTATAAGGGATATAGTTGATGTGAATGCCATGTGTTTCTTATACGACTATGGTAAAATAATAAAGAAATTATTTACTTAATCTGTAAGATTCTTGGACATATTTCAAGAAAGAGTGAAGAGAACTTCTTGAACCAATTTATACTTACCAGATTATCAACTATAGTAGGATTCCCTAATCAAATATTCTGTACGGTGAAGGAGTAGGAATTGAGGACAAGTAACATTCTAGGAAGACTTTAGTATGAGACAATGCAAACTATTTCAAAGAGAATTTATCTGTTTTTCTCTACGATTACTTTGATTATGTATTCTGGCATAGAAGTTATAAAATAGTGATGACACATAGAATTATTATAGCTGATCAGGAAAGTCATTTACACATGCAGGATTTGTTAAGCCATTGCCAAAATAAAGTAGAAATCTGATGCAATTAGTCATATAATTCAGTCCCAAAACCTGCTGCGGAAGAAAGAGCAGGGGATTCTGGCTTGAGTTTCAAGACTGGCTGTCAAAACTGATCAAATCCACCATATAATTGCTCAGCACTTTGCTTTACACTGCCTGGGTAAGCAGAGCATATGGTGCAGTTTCTCTCAACTCAAATTGTTTTCAACAGGCTAGACATACTCTAGAATTCACTCCTAATATTAAAGCGAGGGAGACCAGGAAATGAAACATTCCACATAATCTTCATTTCAGAAAAGTCCTGAATTTAAATTGAATTTGTATTCTCTCTGAGATCACTTTCACAAAAAGAAGAATTTCTATAATGATGATCAGCTTTTCATCAGCAATGTAATGATGATACGGGATGTATAATGGACAGCCCTGCTTAGATTAATGCCTTCCTGTCTCTTTTCCTCATAATGTCATGTTCTTTTACATTTCCAAACTGCTATAGAGGCAAAGAAGGTACAGTATAACAGTATCTTTGGAAAGCACTATATTTTTATAGAGTGACTGCTACACACACATACACACACACTCACACTCACACTCACACAGGATAATCCATAGCACCATAAAACTCATTCCTTGGTTTCCTACCTTATTAATTCAGTTCTGGTACCTTTTTGGTTCTGAATACTTTGGTTTGTAATATTTCCACAGTAGTCTTTTTTACTTTTCTTTTTTCTTTTTAAAGTTGCTAGGTAAGCAGTTTTTTCCAAAAGGAAAAATAGTTGAGGCTGGACCCCCACAGAATTTGGTACAAGAGAATTCCCATTAAGTTTAGACCTGGTTATTTATTTATGTATTGAAAAATTCTTGTTAAAAAAAGTGATTTTAGGTATAAAGACATCAAGAATTGGGACCAGCAGTTAGCGTAATGGCTATGTCACTGGACTCCCACGTAGTTGACGGTGGTTAGAGTCCCAGACCTGGGGGCTTAAATTCATGCCAGTTGTGTGTGCGTGCGTGCCCAAGATCCCGAGAAGAGAATGGAGGAGAAGGGATTGAAGCATGGCCACCCCCCTCCCCCGGAGGGGAGGCGGGGGAAGAGGGTGATTTCTCGCTCTCTGTCTCTCTGTCTTTCTGGCAAGCGCACGCACCCTATAGCGGAAACCTCTCAAAGAAAAAAAAAAGACATCAAAGAATAAAGTTGAAGTGAGACTCAGTCTTCTCTTACAAGTCTTTAATTGTCTGACTGGAATAGGAAAATACCAAACATATAAAATTAATCTTATCTCACTGTTTACAGTTTAATTTATTTGAACTATGCAAAGTTCCATTCTCATCTTCTTTTTGGGAGATCTCAATTATATTTCATTTCTAAAGTAAAAGCATGTAAATTATTTAGAATCTTTAGTCAACTGTTATTGTTTTTAGGTAAATTTCTATTCAGAAATCACTGTAAATTTTTATAACAATTAATTCAATATGGGTTTGATAGAGAAGGAAATAGAATTTTTCTGAAATAAAGTTTGCCTAATAGTAATTTCTACCCAAAAGCAACATAAATATTCTTTATATATTTCTGTTCTTTTTTATTTTGAAGGGACATCTGACCTTGGTTTATTGTCATTGATCTTTAGTGTCTTCTGTTTGGTTGTCTGAGAAGAAAATATTTATTGCCCTCTACGCTAAGTGAAAAGCTGGGTGATACTGGAACATATGTGGTCTCTTATTTACATCACAAATACAGTTAAAATGCAAATTTAAAATTAATTATATATTGACCTTCAATTTTGATTTATTACATGTAATATATAACAAGTTTTTAAATACTTTAAGCAGTTAATTGTATAAAATTAGTACAATACATGTTCACACATGCTCATATTTTTCTGCTTTAATTGTTTATCTTTGTTTCAACTTTGGAAATTTCCACTTTTTGGGGCGGCTTTGTCTTCATTCATTCATCCATTCATTCATTTAGTTGTCTTGCTACTTTCTTATTCCTAGATTTAAAAAGGAAACTAGAAATTTAATTTTTATATAATCACAATTAAGTATAAGATTTGAAATACAGTGAATGTTCAATAAATAATTATTGAATGAAAGAATTTATTTCTTGACCATGAAATTTGGTTTTACTGTTTGAATTCATTTATTTTCTCTCTTATATAAGTAGTATTTATTTGTTATATAAATAAGAGATTTTATATATTTCAATGTCATCTGACTTGTCACATTGCCTCACCCATGGATTATGGAATTTATTTTTATGAGAATATACAAGACTAAGTATGCTCATATAGTTATATACATTTTCTTAGTACAATGTAAATTACTTTTGTTTATCCAAAAAATAATGACAATTTTGTTCCAGGATTTAGTAAAATTAAACTGAAAGGTTAAAACCTATCCCCTCATTCCTATGTCTCCTTTATCTTTAGTTATTGTTTATTTCCTTTTGTTTAGGTCCTCTCCGTTCAGTGGACAGTAGATTCCAGAAACATAGGGAATTGTTAAATTTTTTTTGTGTCTATAGTTCAGTATTAAGTGACCAGTGAGGTAATTCTGTTACTGACAATATAGGGCAACAAAAGAAACTTAAGGGATGGTGACCCCACTAATTACCAGGTACTTTACATGTATTATTTCAGATTATCTGCATAATTAGTTTCACTGGAGAGATTAAAATGCTTGCCCAGCATTACACATTGGGAGTTTCAAACAAAGCTGGTTGGAACTTTATTTCTATACACAACGTCTGTTTCTACAGCTCTAGTGTATAATCTTTTTTTTTATAACTTCCTATGAATTAACATTTTTATGATTTTCAGATAAGTACTACTTTTCTCTCAATTACATACTCAGTTTTACTTAAAGATGAGAAAAGGAAAACTTTCTACATGACTATAGATCATTGTAATGAAATTTCACAGAAGAGATGAAAAGGGACATGGTCCATAAAATTAAGAAGTCACAATAAGTGTGTTTGCCTTTTTTGTTTCTGTTCTTTACTTTCTACAATTCACCTTGATAAAAAAATGAATATAAATTCTGGAACTTTGTTATTAGAATACCTGTGGACATTCCCACATAGGTAATTTCTTTGGTCACCCAAAGAACGTGTTTGTCTATTATAAAAGTTTTACCTTATAAACTCAGAAAATTAAGTCTAGAAGAAATTTGAAAAATCATTTCTTGGGACCAGCAGTTAGCGTAATGGCTATGTTGCTGGACTCCCACATAATCGACCATGGTTTGAGTCCCAGACCTGGTGGCTTAAACTCACGCCGGGCACGTGTGCATGTGTGCCTAAGATCCCAAGAGGAGAATGGAGGAGAAGGGATTGCAACATGGCCATACCCCCTGGGGGGTGATTTCTGTCTTTCTGTCTCTGTCTCTCTCTGTCTGTCTGGCGAGCGCACGCGCCCTATAGCAAAAACCTCTCCAAAAAAAAAAAGAAAAAAAATTTCTTTTTTAGTATAGATGAGGGAAAGGGTTCATATAGATAAAATTATATTCTTATGAGACTATATCAACAAAAACATTTGTTTTCTGGAAAGAGCTTATAGTTTTATGTAGGCCTTTTGACCCATACATAGCATTTTCACAAGACACTTTGGATTCAAATGATTATGTTAAATATTTGTGGAAAATCTGACAAGCTACCAACCAAAAGAAACCAATATTCTCTCAAGGGAGGCAGAATTCACTTAGAGCAGAGCTGAACAGCTCACAGAATGGTGTCTAACTGACAACTTCAATTCCTTGTTTAGGTATGGAGAGAATGGAATTAAAGCCACTGTCCTTTGAATCCCAGTCTATGTCAGTTGAACCTTCAGGTCTTTAGCTGCAGCGTTCAATATTTGCCACATAAAGCACTGCACAAAATCAGACCTAATCATCTGCTTTGCATTTTTTTTTTCATGAAAACATTCTGCAAATAGTTTTTTTAATTTAACTTTTAAATTTTTAAATTGTAAAACACAGAAACTACAAAATTTATCATCTTAATTCTTTTCTTTTTTTTTCTTTTCTTTTTTTTTTTTACTTGGAGAGGTTTTCGCTATAGGGCGCGTGCGCTCGCCAGACAGACAGAGATACTTAAAGATGAGAAAAGGAAAACTTTCTACATGACTATAGATCATTGTAATGAAATTTCACAGAAGAGATGAAAAGGGACATGGTCCATAAAATTAAGAAGTCACAATAAGTGTGTTTGCCTTTTTTGTTTCTGTTCTTTACTTTCTACAATTCACCTTGATAAAAAAATGAATATAAATTCTGGAACTTTGTTATTAGAATACCTGTGGACATTCCCACATAGGTAATTTCTTTGGTCACCCAAAGAACGTGTTTGTCTATTATAAAAGTTTTACCTTATAAACTCAGAAAATTAAGTCTAGAAGAAATTTGAAAAATCATTTCTTGGGACCAGCAGTTAGCGTAATGGCTATGTTGCTGGACTCCCACATAATCGACCATGGTTTGAGTCCCAGACCTGGTGGCTTAAACTCACGCCGGGCACGTGTGCATGTGTGCCTAAGATCCCAAGAGGAGAATGGAGGAGAAGGGATTGCAACATGGCCATACCCCCTGGGGGGTGATTTCTGTCTTTCTGTCTCTGTCTCTCTCTGTCTGTCTGGCGAGCGCACGCGCCCTATAGCAAAAACCTCTCCAAAAAAAAAAAGAAAAAAAATTTCTTTTTTAGTATAGATGAGGGAAAGGGTTCATATAGATAAAATTATATTCTTATGAGACTATATCAACAAAAACATTTGTTTTCTGGAAAGAGCTTATAGTTTTATGTAGGCCTTTTGACCCATACATAGCATTTTCACAAGACACTTTGGATTCAAATGATTATGTTAAATATTTGTGGAAAATCTGACAAGCTACCAACCAAAAGAAACCAATATTCTCTCAAGGGAGGCAGAATTCACTTAGAGCAGAGCTGAACAGCTCACAGAATGGTGTCTAACTGACAACTTCAATTCCTTGTTTAGGTATGGAGAGAATGGAATTAAAGCCACTGTCCTTTGAATCCCAGTCTATGTCAGTTGAACCTTCAGGTCTTTAGCTGCAGCGTTCAATATTTGCCACATAAAGCACTGCACAAAATCAGACCTAATCATCTGCTTTGCATTTTTTTTTTCATGAAAACATTCTGCAAATAGTTTTTTTAATTTAACTTTTAAATTTTTAAATTGTAAAACACAGAAACTACAAAATTTATCATCTTAATTCTTTTCTTTTTTTTTCTTTTCTTTTTTTTTTTTACTTGGAGAGGTTTTCGCTATAGGGCGCGTGCGCTCGCCAGACAGACAGAGACATAGAGACAGAAAGTGAGAAATCACCCCCCAGGGGGGATGGTCACATCGCAATCCCTTCTCCTCCATTCTCCTCTCGGGATCTTGGGCACACACACACGCACCCGGCTTGAGTTCTAAGCCCTCGGGTCTGGGACGCGAACAGCGTTCGACTATGTGGGAGTCCAGCGACATAGCCATTACGCTAACTGCTGGTTCCCTTAATTCTTTTAAGTATACATTGTAGTTGTATTAAGTACATTCATATAGTCATGCAAGCACCATCATCTGTCCATATCCCGAATCCTTTTTATTTTGCAAAATTGAAACTGTACCCATTAAACAACAACTTCTTGTTACTTTCTTGCAATAGTGCCTAAAAACTACCACATAACTTTCTATCTGTATGCTTTGGAACACCCTAAGGACCTCATGTAAGTGGAATTATGTAGTGCTTGTCTTTTTGTGATCAGCTTATTACACTTAGCATAATACCTTCAAGCTCATCCATATTGTAGCATATGTCTGTATGTCCTTCTTTTAAAGGTTGATTTTCCTGATGATGTCACACAGATACTTTATGTTCTGTTCACTTTTCTTTCATCCTTTTCTTTCTGTTTTTCATAGCAATCACTTCCATTGTCCTATATTCAAGGTTACTGATTTTTTTTTTCTTTGCCTGCTCAAATCTTGTTTTCTTCCTTTACTCAAATCTGACTTTGAATCTCTTTAATGAGTTCCTCCAGTTCAATTCTAGAAAGGCTTATTATTATTATTGTTACTTTTTGGCTTTTTTGTGTAGTTTTTCTTAATCTCTTCATTGATGTTTATATCTTGTTCAACATTATTTTCTTGATTTTTCCCACATTGCTTTACTTCCTTGAGCATCTTTAAGACAGTTGTTTTAAATTGTTTGTTTAGTAGATCTACTATCGGGTCTTTGCCAAGGCACAGTTTTTGTTGGTTAATTTTATTTATTTATTTATTTATTTTTGGAGGGAGAGGTTTTTGCTATAGGGCCCATGCTCTCCCTAGAAAAACAGACAGAAAGCGAGAAATCACCCCCCAGGGGGGATGGTCACACCACAGTCCCTTCTTCTCCATTCTCCTCTCAGGATCTTGGGCACGCACGCGCTCATAGCTGGTGTCAGTTTAAGCCACAGCGTCCAGGACTCAAACCCCCATCTACTACATGAAGTCCAGTGACATAGCCATTATGCCAACTGTTGGTCCCACATGCCAACTACTGGTCCCAATTTTTTTATTTAAATGGGATGAACTGTCCTGTTTCTTTATATGCCTTAGCTCCTTAGTTTTGTTGAAAAATAAAATTAGAATCCAATAGCATAGTAATTCTGGAAATTAGACTCTTCCTCTCTCTCAGGGTTTGTCTTCTGTTTTGTTTTGTCTTATTTTGTTTTGTTTTTTTTTTTTTTTGATTTTGTCTTCTGTTTTGTTTTGTCTTATTTTATTATTGTGTGATGTTTTTGTGAGAAAGATTAGCCTGAATTATAAGTTCAAAGTTTACTCAGATCTTTTCTTACTCTGCGTCTTTCCCTGGGCATCTGTTAGTTTTCTAATTTCCACTCTATGTGTGGTTGTGTTTGAATGGCTTTACTCTGGCTCCAAAAATGTTAAAAGAAACATCAACATTGGGATAATAAAGGTACCAGTCCATCGTATTCCATGGAGGTGACTTCAGCTAGAATAGGAGGGAACTGCAACAGTGACAGAAGATGGCCACCATCTCTTTGTTTGCATCTCTCAGATCAGCAATAGTAATCAGGAAACCATGGAATCTCCAAAATTTGGAAAATAGGGTCCTTTTTGCTCACCCTGGATCACATAAGCTATGTGAAAGCTGCTTCAAGAAGACATGTGTAATTGTTTGCCCTGGGAGTAGGATTTGGGGAATTCAGCTGCTATTATGCTAGGAGTTTAAATTGACCAAAATAAGCTACAAATTAGCATCGAAGCCTGATCCTGGAAGTTCAGACCTTCAGTAGTTTCTAGATTCTGAAATAGTTATATCAGGGACCAGCAGTTAGCGTAATGGCTATGTCGCTAGACTCCCATGTAGTCGGCCATGGTTTGAGTCCTGGACCCAGCAGCCTAACTCATGCCAGGTTCATGTGCATACATGCCCAAGATCCTGAGAGAAGAAAGGAGGAGACGGGATTGCAGTGTGCCCATCCCCCTTGAGGGGTGATTTCTCGCTTTCTGTCTCTCTGTCTCTCTCTGTCTTTCTGGTGAGTGCACATGACCTATAGCAAATCCTCTCCAATAATTTTTTTTAAAAAAAGTTAACTTCAAAGTCTGCCAATTCAATTGTTGTCTAAGTGGAAAAACATATTTCTGTTGCTTCCTAATTTGCCATTTTCCTGGAATCCTCTCTCAATTCATTTTTACTAAAACATCCATGTAAACAAAGTAAATGCTGTTATTTTTCAGTAACTAAATTTCATTTAGAACAAAGTATTCGCTCTGAATCTGGGGAAATTAGTAAATTATGTTACAGATTAAGCAAAATCATTACTCTTCTATCCTATTGTTTTTTATTGTTCACTTTTTATGAAACTATGGATCATTTCCTCACAAAAATACAATTAAAAGCGAATTTAAGCTTCACCTAATTTTAAGGCAGTTTGTCTATTTTCAGTGAAATACAAATTGTCTGGCTTAACTTTATTCTCTCACACATTGATTTATTTTCTTTAGAAATTGTTAATACTAAGATATCAAAACAATGTTAATTATTAATGGGTTTTATCCATAGGAAACCTCTCATTGTTTTCCAGGACAAAATAGCTCTTTAAAGATCACTTTAACTTTAATACTGCAAACACCTTTTACGTCAGGCACAAAGAAAATTCAAGACTTTTAATCAATTAGTAACAAAGCTTATTTTGAGAACCTATAATGTTTCTTTTTTTATTGTTATTTATTTATCTATTTATTTATTTACAATCACTCACTGTACATCAATACAAAATGAGATTTTTCTATCCAGTATACATTGTATATTGGCTCAATCACGGATATTACTATACATGTTATCATAAAAAATAATTTTCTATTTCTTGTTTCTTACATATTTTGTTTTATTTCCCCCCCTTGATTCCCTACCTCTTACCAATGCACAACAGGAAAATGAATCAGATAAATTCAATTTTAAAAAATAAAATGTTAGAAAATAATTTATGAAATAGGAAGAAATAAGCTGCTTATCCTCATATTTATTATGCAGAAGATTGATAATGGGTTCATACTTATTACTAGGTAAATATACTTTTTCTATTAAGAAAATAATCATGAATCTTGACATCAAACAGAGTAATACTTCTTTTAAAGATATAATTAATAACTAAAATCAATATGTCATAAAAAGACATAATTTTAATGAGGAACCTTTGCCTGCTTTCCTGCTCCTTTAACAGAGCTTAAAAAAGAGTCAATTAATTTTCAGTCTCCAAATTCTGCTTCCCTATTCTTATGTTGTGATTAATAATTATTAAAATGTAGGACTTAAGACATTCAGCAGAAAATATGCAAACAAGCAAAATAGAAAAAGGAGCATGGATAATCTACAAAATAATTAATTTGACACTCAATTATTGAGTAGTGTTCTTGCTTTGGCTGAGAATGAGAAAAATATGCAATGGGATAAATGTTGATTTTCCTCTCAAAGTAGCTGATAGTAAACTTCCTTCAAAGCCCTTTTGAGCTATCAACATTTGTTTTCATGTTTACATGAAACTAACTGAATTGACCCTTAAGCATTATATTCCTGCACTGTAGGACCAGATCATTAGCTTATGTTAGGACATTTATTTGAGGTCTAACTTTATATTTGTTCATGCCTGGGCTTCCCAATGAAAATACATTGTCATTATCTGTATCCAAAACCTTTCCACAAATAACTTTGTTGCTTAAAACTAAAACCACCTTTCTGTTATGAAACACTCTCTGGTATTAGGTTGTTTCCCCACAGCTTTTTTGGATTGTTGTGGATACTAGCCACTAGAATAGAATGTTCCGCGCATCACAAAGAACTTAGGACAGTTTAGGGCAGGGATTGGCATACCTTTTCTGTGAAAGGTAGCTAGTACATTCTTTAGGATCTGCCTATCACAATTGCCAACACTGCTGTTTTAGCACAAAAGCAGCCATAGACAGTATGTCAATAAATGAGTGTGGATGTGTTTCAATAAAACTTCATTTACCATAACAGGTGGTGAACTGTAATTGTTCAGCAAGTTGTGACATGCTAACCATTCATTTAGAACCCAAGTAGACATAAATTGCACCAGAGAGACAGCGACTGAGAGAGGGAAATGAGAAATTACCCTCCCAACCCCATCCAGGCGATGTCATGACACAATGCCTTTTCCATTCTCCTCTTGGGATTTTGGGTGCTCATGTATTCATCATGCTGGGCTTGATATTTAAGCTCCCAGGGCCATAACTTGAACCAGTCTAGCTCCTTAACCACCAAGCCACCAGCTGACTCCAATGCAGAAGGTCTTTGTTTCCATGATGTTTATATTAAATGATTGTTCATAATAATAGAGTTACACATATCAAAACTTAAGATATTAATGAACTAAACGAATATATAATGTAGATCTCACATCAATGACATTTTAACTTAATTAGTGCCCTGAATTAAAATGTTTATTTCTAGCTACAAAAAGGTCTTGAAAAAGTTCACAGAAAATGGGTATAATTTTTGTTTGTTTGTTTTTTGTTTTGTTTTGTTTTGGAGAGGTTTTTGCTATAGGGCATGTGCGCTCTCCAGAAAGACAGAGAGACAGAGAGATACAAAGTGAGAAATCATCCCCTAGGGCGGATGGCCATGCCACAATCCCTTCTCCTTCATTCTCTTCTCGGGATCTTGGGCACACATGCACACACGCCTGGTGAGAGTTTAAGCCACCAGGTTCAGGACTCGAATCGCAGTCAGCTAAATGGGAGTTCAGTGATATAGCCATTATGCTAACTGCTGGTCCTCAAAAATGGGTATAATGAAAAAACAATGCATGTATTTCATTTTTTTTTTGCATCAAAATAAACTCATACTTTAATTTAATTTTTCTATGAGCTTATTGAACTCCTTTTGTGCTCTTTGGGTATCTGCACATCTATGTATTTTTAGCATTAAAAATTATTTAATATGTGCTTACATATCTATAGTTTTTTTTAATTGCTTTCTATTCAATTTTGTAAACTGACCCAAACAAGAAACATAAAATATAAAAGATATTTGATGACCCACCCATAGGGTTATGGAAGCTTGATCCTACATGGCTGGTTGTATGTTAAGTCCTGTACTCAGTGGCTTGAAAAACACAACACACTAGGTACATGTGCATGCATGCTCAAAATTCCTAAAAGGAGGGAAAAATGAAAAAGGGATTGTGGCATGACCATTACCTGTGGGGAGATGGTGTTTTTTTGCTTTCTCTCTGGGGGGGGGGGGGAAGGGGGTTTTTTTTTTAAAAACTTATTTTTCAATAAATTTATCATTATCTCTGATGCACTAATAAATTATTTTGATGTTAACACCTTAACAGGAACATTTTCAGTTGGAGCAACATATAATGGAATAAAAAGAGTTGGTTGGGATAGAGAAAAAAGCAGAAGTAATGCCCTAGCTCTCACAGCCTCTAGAGAACTGGTCTCACATTATGTTACATGGGCAGGACTGCATATCCCCACCAGCTGCAGTACAGGCTCTAGCCAGGCAGCCCAAGGTCTGGTGGGAGGGTTTTAATAAACATTAATCTCCTGAAGTTTTCTGGAAAGCTGGGGTAGCCTCATCTATTTAGAGGGCTATTAAGGAAGGCTTCCTCATGCAGAAATAGGCAAAGATGATGTCCACATGCTGATGGTAAGTAGACTGAGCCCATTGGTATGCTTCTCAATATTGTCAGAGCTAGAGAAGAATTGTGGATCAAATAGCTGCCATAGATGCAAAGCTGACTCACTTAGAGTGATTCATTGGAAAGCTATAGGAACAGAGCAGGGACTGACAGGTTGATTCTAGAAATGCAGGCAGCATTGTGCACATGCATGTATCATGCTTTTTAACTTTTCAAAGCACTTAGCAATGAATGACAAGTTAAGGTATAAACTCCATTAAAACAGAAAGAAAGGAAGGCTTTTCCCCCTAGAATTGTCTCATGATTTATATAATCTATTGTATTTGCAGCACCATTATTAACTATTTTCTCATGAGGACTTTAATATTTCTTATAAATCAAAAAATGTGTGCTTGCTAAAATATATATACAGTACAAATATAATTTTTGCATTTCTGATTTTTTTTTAGCTTTGCAGGAAAATATTCTTCCCATCTCTATACAGTTGCTAGTCTTCTAACTACAAATATTTAGTCACTGTAATTTCATTTAAATATTGGGATAAATTCCATCATCGGGTGCCACATTTTCTCCAGGCCTCTAGATTTATTTATTTATTAGATTTCCTAAATTGTATGCTTGGTTAAAATAGCTGCAGGGCAAAAATACAATATAATTGCATTAGTTAAAAATATAACTAGCATCAGCAACATGAAACATAACAGTAAAACAGCATGAGCATGTACACATAAACATAGTCATCATTTTAACACTCCGTTGGGGCAAGCCATATTATAAAGATAGATTGTGTGCCAAGCCCTGAAGCTTAGGAAATGGACTCCAGGGAACCACGTGGCTTGGAACTCAGATTGGAATGGTCATCACAGGCTCTTAGAGGAATGTGGCTCTCCATCCAGAGGAAAATCAACCACTGTTAACAGGAGCTGATCTCATTCGGCAAGAAAGTTAGGAGGAAATAAAAACCCCTGAGGTTTTTCTGTATTTTCTGGCAGAATAGAACAGCATTCCTAAACACTAACACTCATTTAAATATAACAGACCTTGAGAAAGAGGTTTGGGGTATGTTTCATTTATCATAAGGGAGTAGGATGAGAACTGAAGAGTGAAGGAATGAGAAGAGAGAGAGAGAGAGAGTACAATAGTCTAATTGACTCAAGTGTAAACTTTAAGTGTTCTAGCAGATATAATGAACACACATTGTATATACACACTCTTGTAAATTTGAATTATCTTGCAGGTTATTTTGTCTATTCACTGTCTAAATGTTCTCAAAGTGATGTATGCAACCTGTGTTTCTGATTGTATCAAAGTCTAGCTGAAAATATTTTTGTGGTTCTCTATTCCCTTGGGATGAAATTCAAAAAATCTAGCATAGTATACAAAGAATTTCAAGGTCTAGGCCTTGCTCACCTGTTCAGTAGTCACTTCTGTCCTTTTGCTCACACACTGCAAACAAATTTATATATATTTATGACTACTCACAAAATCTTTCATCCCATTTAACCTCCTCCCTCTACCCCACCTATCTCTTAATAACATGCCAAAATGTTCTTTCTACTTTCTGTCATGAAAATGCTTCATCTGAAATCCCCAATGCATCGTAGATTCCCCCTCTGTCCTCACGGCACTCCTCCCCTTACAGTATTCATGACATTGCTTTGTAACTGCATGCATTGCCTACTCACATGTGCATTCACCATTCTGTGGTCTTTTCAGAGAGAAACGCTGCCTTCCATTTTTGTACCTGGAGTCCAGCAAAAGCCACTTATCTGTGCTCTCTTTTTCCACTCAGTCCCTATAATCTTCAACTTTTTCACACAGCAGACAGAGAAAACTTCTAAAATATAGACTAAGTTATATCGTGTCACACCTCTGTTTCAAACTCTCCAACAAACAGATACCTATTGAACTTACCTTACCATAGTTATTGTTACAACTCTGGGAGATCCGGCCTCTGCTTACCTCTTGGACTCCATTTTGCTCACCCACCTCCATTTACTTTTTCCCTTTTCTGTGAAAATTAAAGCTATATCCTGCATTGACATCTTTTCATGTGCTGTTCTCTCTGCCTAATAAGTTCTTTGCCCTATTTTTTTCTCCATTTTTTAAGTTTCACTCAAATGTTACCAATAGTCATCCTTTAAATGTTGTTTCTACTGTCACGCAACTCCTCATGACAGTCTTCACTGACATTCACAATAAATTTTTGTGTATTTCTTCTTTGGGGAACATGGTAAGATTGTACTTCCTGGGACGTTTGTGATTGGGTGGGACCAATATGATGGAACCATGCCAGTTGTGATTAGGTTTGGCCAATAGATTGTAATTAAACTTGGCATGTGTTCCTTTCAGACCCAATCTGAGAACACCTAGAATACTTGATTCCTTTTCATCTGGCTGCAATAGACATTTAAGGGTTCACTCACCCATCAGCATCGGGCCGGTGAACAATCTAGAGAAATCCTACCTACTGACTCACAATGGATATGTAACATGAGCTATAATTACATTGTTTCTTTTAAAAATTTTGTTTTGCTTTATTTGTGATATAGTACACACACTTGCTGTGTGTATGAGAGTGTGAGGGAGAGAACAATTGTAGAAATATGCCAAGAACACTAGCCTACCTCACACAACTTAAAATTGAATGATTTATTGATCTTTCCATAAAAGATACAATTTTATCATGACCTTATAATAGAAAAAAGTAAATGTTAAAATTGTTTTTAAGAAGAAATAGTCTGGAGATCAACAGATAACATAGTAGTTACGTTGCTGGACTCCTACATAGTCAAGACCTGTTCAAGTCCTGGACCCCACAGCTTAAAACTCATCTTAGACCCATGCGCTTGTGTGTCCAAAATCCCAACAGGAGAATGGAGGAGAAGGGATTGCAGTATGATCATCCTTACTGGGGGGTGCTTTCTTACTTTCTGTCTCTTTGTGTCTCTCTGTCTCTCCAGCAAGCACACACGCCCTACAACAAAAATCTCCCTCCCCCCAAAAAAAGAAGAAATAGGCTGAAAAGCAGTAATACAAATATAAAAAGTAAATGATTTTCTAGACACTTCTTGATTATGTAAGCTAATATTTTTATTCTCGAGCCACTGCATGAGAAAAGTCTTGTAAGAATTATGGTATAATGCTACCGAGAAGCCTCTAAATATTAAATTAAATGGGCTTACATCTCATTTCTGCTACTTATCAACTGTATGACTATAGGAAAATTGATTAATATTGCATTGTCGGGAAAGTCATGACATATTTTCTATGTTTGTCTATGCAAAAATGTGTCATGACTTTCTTGACATCACTATAGTTTCTGTTTATGAAGTTGGATGTATTTGTTTATTTTTTATGTAAATGAGAAAGAAAGAAATGATTGTTTTTCCACAAAGACATAATTCAATCTTACGTAATTAATGTAAGCATAAGTAAAATAGAATGCCATATAAGCTACCACATTTATATAAGGAATGAGAGCTAAAAAAATACTCAGGGAAATGACAGGTCTTATAATGCCTTTTGGAGTCTGGCTTAAAAGCCAAGAAAAGCTCTGAATCTGATCACAGGGAAATAATACAAGTCAAAAACAGGGTATCACATACAATTTCTGTGGTTTTATAAGTCCCCTAAAGCCTACTCATGAAGTCCCTGATGCTACAGATCCCACAATGAAAGACTCCAATTCAGGAAAATTTGGTTGGTTGGTTTGCTCAGAGGTTTTGGCTATAAAGTGCATGTGCATGCCAGAGAGACAGAGAGAAGCAAGAAACCACACACCTCCTTCCCGGAAGGGGATGGCCATACCACAATCCCTTCTCTACCATTCTGCTCCTGGGATGTGGGTTACACACCCAAATGTGCCCAGAGTAAATTTCAAGCCTCCAGGTCTGGGCTTCAAACCACATTCGGTCATGTGGGAGTCCAGCACTTAACCACTACGCCACTCATTGGCTCAGTTTTTTTTTTTGTTTTGTTTTATTGTACTTTATTTTTTTAAGAACCTAAGCTTTGGGATCCACAGATGATATAGTAAGTATGCCACTGGACTCCCATGTAATCAACTATGGTTCAAGTCCTGAACCAGGCAGCTGAAAACTCATGCTGGGTACATGTGCATTCATGCCCAAGATCCCAGGAGGAGAATGGAGGAGAAGGGATTACAGTGTGGCCATCCCCCCAAGGGATGATTTCTCACTTTCTGTATCTCTGTCTCTCTCTGGTGAATGCACATGTCCTGTAGCAAAAATCTCTCAAAAAAACTCTTTTTTGTTTGCTTCTCCTGACAACATCCTCATATTTTTTTTTTAAGTTTTTGTCATAGGTCATGTGCATTTGCCAGAGAGAGACAGAGGGAAAGTGAAAAATGATCTCCCAAGGTAGATGGCCATGCCTCAATCCCTTCTCCATTCTCTTCTTGGGATTATGAGCATACATGCACAAGTGCCTGGTGTGATTTTCAAGCCACTGGGTACAGTACTCAAATTGTGGTCAGCCATGTAAGAGTCTAGCACCTCAAACACCACGCCATCTGTTGGCTCTTATACCATCATTTTTAAGGTATAACAATTTGGTTGTTCATACAAGCCCTTAACAGATATTTATATTAGCCCACAGAAGTTTAAACCTGGCTAGTTTAAAAAGGAAGAGAAGAAGAAAAAGAAATTCTCCAGGGAAATATCACATTTGTACTTAAATTTATAAGGTAAATATTTATTTGGAATAAGGAAATAAATTAGTGGATTTACTTATGAGGCACTAATAGATAAACCAAAACAATACCAAGCAAAGATAGAAAATACAAATGGAATTTTAAAAGAATAAAAAATAAACAGACATAGAAATAAAATAAAAAATAAATAGCAGCATAGTTTCTCCGTTTAGACATTTTGCTTTGGTCTTTGTGATTACAGTGTATTGCCAGCCATCAATAACATTGAACTAAAATCTAGGTTTCTAGATCTAAATTTGCTATAGTGATGAATCTGCTGTAAGCTACCTATACTTCCTTGAAGAATACTTACAATTTTTGCTCTTTAATCTTGCAATTTGCAAAACTAGAAGGCTGGCTTATGATTAGTTCTGCACCTGTGAGACTAAAGCTCTATTAAAGTATAACTTATTGCGCACCATTACTAATGACTTCAAACTCCACTGTTTCCCCTGAAGCTCATCTAAATATTTTGAATTTCAAGAGCAACCAAATTCTGTTCACCTTTGACTAAAGAATACTCTCGCTAGAGTGTGAAGCAAGCCCTTTTCCCAAAGTAATAATTTAACTTGTGCAAGTCTCTTTCTGAATCAGATTCATCTATCTAGATTTCTAAGTTTACTCCATCTTCTTCTTGAGAATTTCCCATTATGTCATTGACTTAATAGTTAAGAAACCTGCCCAAAAGAACTTAACCTCTGAATCCAAACCCAAAATATGTTTAGAAGACTCAAATAATTACTTTTACAATAATTAAGCATAAAATTCCTCCCATTATTATTAATATGTTTGAGGCTAAAGAATCCCAGAAGAAATAAAACCTTGGAGTAAAGTATGGAAATATGACATAGAAGTTGACATATTATTGAAGTTATTAAGTTATCTCCTAAGCTAGGTAAAATTAAGTGTAAAATACACAATTTCTTTTAAAACCTTTCTTTTGTATCATTCTTCTGTTTATTTATTTACTTAGTCCTTTGATCATTTCCAGAAATACTCTATGGTATAACTTCAGAAAAGTAAAGGTTATAAGAAGAATTTTAAATAGAAGAATGATGATTATTAATACGAGTAAACCTGAGGATGAGATAGTCTATAAATTTGCCTCTAGTTTCTCAGAAGCTATTGAAGAGAATACAAACATGATATTTCAGGATATTTACAAATATCCATAAAAAGTATTCATAAAGAATAAAAAAATTACATAAGAGTAAAATTAATATTAATGTCTAAGCAAGAATGAATTTGTTTTTTTCTATACCTTCTCATAAGTAGAGTTCAAAAACAAAAGAAAATATAGTAAGCAGTTGCCCCAATTCTTGCTCCACCAGGAAAAAAACCCGCTAGGAAAAAACAATAGAAATGAGTATACAGTCTCTCTTTTGTAGCAGGAAGTTGCTAATATAATTTAGTTTGGCTTCATATAGAGAACAAGAAGCAGTTGTTACCTTGTGAAGATGCCGGCTCAAGACTCTTCCTACTTTTCAAGGTATAGGAGAAACTAGATTTTTTGTTTTTGTTTTTGTAAAGGTTTTGGCCTTAGGACGTGTGCTCTGGAGAAAGAGAGACAGAGATAGTGAGAGGGAAAGTGAGAACTCACCCTCCAGAACGGATGGCCACGCCACAATCCCTGCTCCTCCATTCTGCTCCTGGGATTTGACGCATGGACACATGCCCAGTATGAGTTTCAAGCTACCTGGTTGGGACTCAAACCGTGGTGGATCATGTGGGGGTCCAGCAACATTCCACTATGTTATCTGCTGACCCTGGGAATTTGGATTTTTACAGGAAATTGGGTTTTTAAAGACTTATCATGTTTGCTAAATTAAACATGCTGTGAAAGAGATTCAATATATGAGCTACCAGTCTCCTTATTTTATAAAATGTAGAAAAATCACTAGATTATATCTTCCATTCTTAGGTTTTTGGAATCACTGGCAATCATCTGAAATATAACTTCTGTACATCTGTACAAACTACAGATTATACAAGTCTGCTGAGCCACGAATTATATCGTTTTGTTTTCAAGGAAGAGTTAAGTAAGGGAATGCAACCAAAGCCCTTTCCACCTCTGAATGGAAGTTAGCCTCCCCCCCACAGAAGTGCCTATAGAGTTGGGTGGGCATTGGAAGCCCATTTGGTTTGTCTTCTTCCTCTTCACGAATACTGAAATCACATGAGATTTTTAAATTACATACTATATTTAAAGACTTAACAGTCTCTTTTTTATGAACCAATCTCAAACTCATTTTTCACCACGAAATTGGTCAAGCCATACTTAGTTTTTCAATTTGCTTTTAATTACCAGTTAGCACATGTGTTCACTCGACTGAGACTGAAACAGAGACAGAAAGGAAAAAAGGGAAGGAAAAAACCCAATGGAGCATAGTCACATCACAATAACTTCTCCATTTCTCCATCGCATCAAGATTTTGGGCATGCATGCACATGAGCTGGAGTGCTTTTTCAGCTACTAAAGCCAGAATTTGAAACACAGTGGTACCAGCTCCCTTCACCACTAAGCTGTGGAGTTGGCTCAAGGAATACTTTTACAAAGGGTAGTGTGCAGATAGCAAATTAAACAGTCAGTAATTGCTGTATCATATTCAATATATATTTTCTACCTGTGCAGACTCAAAAGATTATTATCTTTATTGTGTGTGTGTGTGTTTATAAGAAAGAGTCTCATAGCATCTCAGTTTTCTTCCTCAGTCTCATCACTCAGCCTCCTCAGCTTGCTACAACTCAAGGTGCCCCACTGCGTCCAGTCTCATTTAACACGGTCTCATATTGTCGCCCCGATTTGCCTTGAGTGCTTTATCTACCTGACTCAGCCTCCTGGGTCACTGCCCAAGTGCTCACCACCATACTTTGCTTTTAAGCTGGATTGGGAGTCAAATCCATGCCTCCCATGTGGTCCCACCCTGTGGAGTACAGCAAGTTAACAACATATGCTATCATAGCTGGGCCTCTAATATTGATTACGTGTGTGTGCATGTAAAATATTTTGTTTAATCATAAAGTCAGTATCTTCCAAGTAAGAGTGATTTGGATGACTAGCATAACAGTAAATGAATGTCTCTATATTTAGAAGGGGCTTCAAAGCAAGCCGAATCTCTTTTGAAAATTGAGTATGATATTATTATAAATGTTCTTAGCAGTGTTTACTTTAGAAAATTAGTCACATATTTCTTCTGTGAATCCTTATTTTCTATCAACAGAACTTCCTTACCCTAGCTTTTTTTCTTGGTCATTTATTATTTCAACATTACTGGTCTAAGAATACTTATAAGTCAAATCAAGTATTCTTAGGCATCTTTATATTATTATGGCATGTGACAGATTATAGTTGCTGAAAGTCTTTAAGAAAAAGTTTGATCAAGAACTGAGCTACTTATGTTTTAGAAAATAACAACAAAATTTTGAAGTTAAAGCGATCATGCATCTATCTAATTTAATCATCACAAAAACCTTGTAGATTCTCCACTATTTACTGAACAGAGGCCCCAAAATATTTAATAGTTGCCATGATAATTTTAGTTGTTTCTATTAGCTTTGGCCTTAAGTTAAATCTAATTTTAATTTATAACCACAGATCTTTACCAAACAAGCATATTAAGTAATGAGTAACTTGTTTCAAAGTTACCATAATTCTGTATCCTAATTGTTGTTATAGATAAATTGTAGACTGATTTCTGGACATAGCACCATAAGATAAATAATAAAATTGTTACATGACAACTTTGATCTAGAAAAGCTGTATACCAAGATTTCTACTTTGCAATAGTATTTGGAGATATTGCTTAATGTTTTATCTTACATTTAATATAAAATGTAATAAACTGATGATTACAGTCAAATTATCTAATTGGTAAACATTTATATTCTAACATAAGCCTAAATGTAGAATATTTATATCCTACATTTGTATTTTCTTATTCTTCTTTATGTTTATGTATGGAATTTAACCTATATTTTTAGTTACTGTGTTTTGGTCAATAGTGTTTTCTAGGCATTATATTAATTTATTATTAATAAATTGAATGCTTACTGTCTCACTAATATTTATAAGTGTTCTGATTCTAGACTTGAAATATTTGAAGAAGTTATATTTATTACTTGAGTTTTGTTTGTATTTCAAATATTTGGATGCTATGCATCAGATTTTGTTAGTCAAAAAGTACTTTTTTTTGGTATTTATTGGTTAATAATTTGAAAGAAATTACCTGAATAAATGTAAAAAAAAATCAACCAAAGTCATTTTATTACGAGTAGAATGTATAACCTCCTTTATGTGCCTTAGAGAAAAGCCCTTCAAAGACACCGTTCTTAAGACACTAATTAAAACCACTACAAAATATCTACACATTGCCTCACTGCTCTCTCCTAGTGTATAATACATACCCTTTCCAGGTATTCAGTGTGAGGCAAGAGACATTTTTCTCTGATTATTAATGTTTTTAAGGTGAATTTGGAAACATTGAAGAATATTATAGCTTTTACACAAGTAAAAAAGTATATATTCTGTAGAATAATAATGCCTGAAGAAAGGAAAAATGCAAGAAATATTACCGTCAAGTAAAATCATAATTGATGTCCTGTCTTGTCCCCCCTGCCTCTCTTTCCATCATTTCAAATGAAGAGATTCGCTCTCCTGCTGGTTGTAATGGGAATGAATTTCAATGCCACCCTGATGGAAATTGCATTCCTGATCTGTGGCGCTGTGATGGAGAAAAAGACTGCGAAGATGGTAGTGATGAAAAAGGCTGCAATGGCACCATAAGACTGTGTGATCACAAAACCAAGTTTTCCTGTCGGAGCACAGGTAAGCTCCTATCCGGGCAGCTTATATCAGGATCTTTTAGACTCATCCTCACTCTGTACTTTCCCTTCGTAAAACTTTTTTTATTTTTGGAGAGTTTTTTTTTTTTTTTTTGGCTACAGTACACACACACTCGCCAGAGAAACAGAGAGAGACAGAAAGCGAGAAATCACCCCCCAGGGGGCATGGCTACACCGCAATCCCTTCTCCATTCTTCTCTCCGGATCTTGGGCACCCATGTACATGTACCCGCTGTGAGTTTAAGCCACCGGGTCCAGGACTCGAATCACGGTCAACTACATGGTAGTCCAGCGACATAGCCATTATGCCAACTGCTGGTCCCGTAAAATGTATTTTCGTATGTCTTGTAGGTTTGCTCATGATTATTTATAGAATAATAATGATAGCTAACATTTATTGAGAACTATCTGTGGGCCTAGTGAAGTTTAACAATGTTTTCCACATTAGGCAGAGAACTTAATAGGCTAAGAGAATTTTTTAATTTGCTCAAGTTCACCAAGCAAGAATGGCAAAATTGCTGTTTAAAACCAGGAAACCTGGGTTTAGATTTTTAAACATCTTAGTCAAGAAAGATACACGTGTGCACTGTAGGCAGCATTTCTCTTTCTGTAGATAAGAACATCACCCTAAAATTTAAATGAATATGACTAGGAAGACAAAATTACATTGCATTTATTTTCAATGAATTTTCTAAATTTTATTGGCTATTTCTTGTTTCATTACCATAAAGTTGCTGACTATCAAACCTTCCATTTGTTTAGCGAGTGAGCACCACTGAGGCTATTCTTTTGTATGAAGATGTTCCATTAGTATGCCTTTTCCACTTTGTTGTTCTGTATATACAGAGTTCCACTTGACGTGATAAACTAACTTGTATGTTTCCCACTGTGCACCAAATGATGAGTTGCAGTTTGGAAACATATTTATTTTTCCCTTTTAATTATATTTTATTTTATATTAATAATATCTACATTTAATCATTGCACATCTTTATGGCATACAACATGGTTTTTCAAAGCATGCATGTTTTGTGTGATAAAGTAAAGAATATTAGCATATATATCATTTTCAACGAAGAACTTCACATTATTGTGTCTGTGAAAGACTTTTTCCTAGGCTCTTCCTACCCATCCCTAACATCCACCTACCCAGCACCACCTATCTACCCACCTCAAACCATCTACCCACCACCCGCCTTCCACCTGTCTCCCATACAGTAAGGACAGACATATTACAATATACTGTATAATATAATTTGTGAAATGGTTGCTATTATCATCCAAGGAACCCACAGTAACAATTTCCTGTAGATTTCAAGAAACTTTCTTGAACAACTTCTGTAGTTTCTCTTTAAAGTGAACTTGCTTTGACTTACTTACTTGTGAGCACTTTTTGTCTGATTGCTTTTGGTCCCTGTAAGTATTTTGATCAAAAGCAGAAATGAAATCTATGATAGCTATGAGTAAGCAAAACATCGTGGAAACAACATGGCTGATGTATATTTAAAGATACAAAAAGGCATTGTATTTCTTTTTTTAAGCACATCCTTGGTTACAATTAAACATTCAAGTAAGAAATAAGTAACTGTAAACTAAATATAAATAAATGCTCTCTTGAGATTCATTCCTAACAAGAAAGTTATGTTTCCTAAATGGTTGTTTATCTGATGATGTTTTTCATAATTATGTGACTCTTTTCAATTATTATATTAAGAATATTAATGTGAGAGTTACTGGCTAGAAAGAAGTGTCAGTTTCAGTTTAGAAATTGTCTGTTTGTATTGTAATAATAGGAAAAGTAATGAATATATAATTATTATTAAATACATTTATAACTGACTAGATGAATAGTTATTTTTTATTTAATAGCCAAATACTAATGCCAATCAGCCAATTATCTGACTCAGATTAACACAATTCTAAGCATATACAGTATGCATTTCCCTCTGTATGTGACTTTTTGCTTTTGCGTGATTGGGTTAATGCTGAAATATAGCAACTAATTATCGTTAACATAGATATGAATAAGAAACTGATGGGACCAGCAGGTGGCGTGGTGGTTAAGGTGTTGTACACTCCCACACGGCCGACCAGGATTTAAGTCCTGAATCTGGTGGCTTGCTTTATCACTTCCTCTCTCTCTCACTCTCACCCTCTGTCTCTCTCTGGTCAAATTAAAAAAATAAATGAATGAATAAATAAAATAAATAATTATTTTTTAAAAAGGCTGTGTTAAAATACAAACTAATATAGAAAATTTTGAGCTTAAGCTAATCGGATACGCTATTAAAATGTAGCAAATATAGGTGCAAAACTTAAACCAGGCAGCAATTTCTGTATGAAGAAAGAAATGATAAAGAGCTACATTTTAAGTTCCATATGTTAGAAAAAACTGGTTTGAACTTTCTATAGATTAAAAAAAATGTGCAGAGAAAACATGTGAGTAATAACAAAATTAGGCAAAGTTATTAAAAAATTCAAGTCTTATGATTTAGCTTATAGCATTTATTAATATTTTGCAATGAACGTGTATGAAACAGTTTCCTCTGAATGTAGTTCAACTTAAAAATAAATCTGAAGTGATGAGGATGGCAGGCCACCTTTGAAGAATTAGATTCTGAGAGACACTTTTATGTGTGTTAATTTGGGATTTTTATTATCTATAATTAAGAAAACATCAGATGTTTGTATCAAACAGTTTTCACATAAACCAAAATTTAACCTAAAAAAGCACCATTAAAATAAAACAAGTGTTGCACTTTGAAGGAACATGTGAAAGATAATTTAACCATCTACCTGCTTCTAATAAAATTCGTGGTTTGAATGTAGTACACCACACTTTAGCCAACTTTGGAAGAATCATAATGCATAATTACGTATTCATATATGAGACTGAGTTCTATAAACATTGCAGGCATTAAGTGAATCACAAATAGAAGCATTGGATTAAAACATGTACACATATGTAATCCTTTAAATATTTTTTATATTTATTTTAATTAAATCCTCAAGTTTATAAGCTAAAAGATCTTTAAACTATCCAAGATGTTCAATACAGAGTTCATATTTGTTTTTAAAGATTTCTTAAATGCTACCTTGAGCATTTGAAAGCTTCTAGAGTAACTTCTTTGGTGGTTAGAGTAGCTTTTCTTACACATACACATACACACACACATACATGTATATATATACACACACACACACACATATATATATATATATATATATTTCCATCTGTTAGTGTCCAAATGGAGGCACATTAATAAGTGTTCCATTTATCCTATAGAGAATGAAAACTAAATTAAATGGAAGATCAATGCAGCCATTATTATTTAAGAGTTTCCAGTGTCAAAGGCCCTATTTGGGACCAAGATCTGTGCTCTGTCACTTCTGGTCCCCACACTGCAGACCAACAGACAGCATTTATGTTATAGCTGGAGCGTCGAGGGAACAAATTTCAGTTCCACCTCTCATGGAAAAGAAATTCAGAAATGCCATTCTTCTTCAAATCAGGAAAGTAAGGTTTAATATTACAGTCACGGCAAGGTTATGGGGAAAATAGTTCCTCTAGCTATTTATAGCTATGCAAATTTGTACTTGCCTTCCTGCTTCTAGAAATCTGAGTAAAGAAGAGGAACGTCTAAAGGAACATATGTACAAAGTCCCTCAATGTATCATTTTGTTTTTAATAGCAAAAAATTAGAACCAGTGTATTGCCTATCAGTGGGAGAACTACTTAATAGAGTACATTCACATTGTGACCTCTTCTAATGTCACTGAGAAGGAATAAGAGAAAAATTCATATAAAGTTGGTCTTTCAGTTCGTACTTCAAACCCTCTCCCATGCTACTGAAAACACACAGAAATGATGCTAAAATATAGGAAGAGAACATTAGAGTGATAATGCCTTATTAAGAAAAACATATCTTTGAGGAACAGAAATGAAACAGAATTACAAATGGCGAATGGAACTGAGGCTGGGTACCTGATGGGTTAGAATGCGGAGGCTAGTGAAAATGGACAGGTGCTCAGATCTTAGAAATACAGCTGTCTGACATGAGTTGGGAACTGGAAAGAGGCTCCTGGCTGAAAACCAGAAACTAGAATTCAACTCCAATTGCTTTTGAAAGGAGGTTTTTTTCAAAGAGAAAAGTTATCACGGCGGCTTGCTGCCTGGGTGGTTAATTAAGTGAAGCTGTGTACCTAAGGAGATCGGAGGAGGACACAGTCATGACAACAGAGGCAAACTTCTGTGTGGCTTAGAAATCAAATCTGAAAAAAATCCAATATTGTTTCGGCATAGAATCCCAGAAGAAAACAGATATAAGATGAATTTCTGACAAGGCATTCTAGAAATAATGAGTGGGACTGAAGTGGAAGCAGCAACACCTCTACATAAAGGGAAGGGAACACACAAAGTCTCAGGGTTGAACAGGAAAGAATGATCCTACCCATGATGAGCTTGCCAACCAGAATTATAGAAAACTATCTGTAAGGAAAAAAAAATCAATCACCAAAATCAATTAGAGTATAAACTTAATTATAGTTGAATGGAAATGACTTGTAATATGAAGGAAACAGCTACAATAAGTGTATTGAGGGCCACCCCTACAGCATAGTGTTTGAGGACTATGCGTTGGGAGCCAGTTCCCACATGGCTGACTGTGGTTTGAATCTCGGCCCTAACAACTTGAAAATACCCCGTTGTGGACCAGCAGATGACATAATGGTTACATACCTGGACTTCCATGTAGTCAACTGCAATTCAGGTCTCAGACCCGGCAGTTTAAACCCACACAGGGCATGTGTGTGTGTGTGTGTGTGTGTGTGTGTGCTCAAGATCCCAAGAGCAGATTGAGCAGAAGGGATTGCGACATGGCCATCCCCCCAGGGGTTGATTTTTCACTTTCTGTCTCTCTGTCTCTTTATGTTTTCCCAGTGAGATCAAGAGCCCCATGGCAAAAACCTCTCCCAAAAGATAAATAAAACCAAATGTGTGTGGTGTGTGTGCATGCCAAAAATCCTGAAGGGCAGGAAAAATGGAGAGGGGATTATGATGTGATCATGCCCGGTCAGAAAATACATTCTTTTTTTCTCAGAACGCACATGACTCCTGGTATTAAAATTGTAAACAAACAAGTGGGGCCAGTAAGTTGGCATGGTGGTTAAGGTGTTGTACTCCCACATGTCTTTATGCAGTTCAAGTTCCAGACCTGGAGGCCTGAACGCATGACTTTATGTGCTCAAAATCCCTGAAGGAGAATGAAGGAGAAGGGACTGAGGTGTGCCATCTCCTTGGGGGTTGATTTCTCACTTTGCCTCTCACTGTCTCATTCCGTCTCTCTCTCTCTCTCCAGCAAGCACATGTGCCCTATGGCAACAATCCTTTAAAAAAAGTAAATGAAATAAGTGCATTTTGATTATCAAATTTAAAAAAATGTATAAAACGAATAAGAACACATACATACATACGTGTGTACATGACTAATACATGTGGGAGTCATGCACCAAGGGTGCTATCAGAATACATTCTGGATATTTTGAGTAGCAATGAACTAGATACAGAGCAGTGAAGCACTAGGTTGTGTATGCCACATGCCGTAGCGTGTGCAGTAGATGACACATCTAGGTATGTGCAGAGAGACTCTGTGATGTTACCACAGTGACAAAATCATCTAACAGTTTCCTCAGAATATATAGTTGTTGTTAAACTACACATGACTCTATATATGCAGAATAATTCTGACAAAAATGACTAAGAACTAGGCTGTCTTAGTTTAGACTGCAATAACAAATTGCCATGAACTGTGTGGCTCCGACAACATTTACTTATTACGGATCTGAAGGCAGCGGTCCAAGACCCAGGGGCAGGCGAATCCGGTGTATGGTCGGGCATTCTTCATGGCTTGCTGACGACTGCCTTCTGGTGGAATGAGGGCTTCACCTTCATGACTTAATTCTCTCCCAAAGTCCCCACCTCCTGTTATTATTACAACAGGTTTTTGTATTTCAACATGAATTTTGTGAGTAAGCAGTGCCCACAGTTCATGACACCCATAATAAGAAAAATGTAATTTAAAACTTTTGTGGGATTGCAATTTATTTAACATCAGACAGGTGATTATTAACAGGCTTGCTGACCTCTGTTTGTGAGAGTAGATGAGGCAGACACTAAGATATCAGTGGATATTGGTCAGCCTCTATGATAGGCCATTTTTGGCAATATGCATCAATAGTTAAACTGCATACTGTTATATCTGCAATTCCACCTCTCAGAATACATCATATGGATAAGAAATGCTATGTACAAAGATAGTATTGTAATTTTTTAAATATTTAATGATGTATCTAATAAGCATAAACAAGTACTTATAGAGACTCACACACACACCAAATCCACACAAAAATTTTTCAAATTTAAGCATATGTTAGTTTCTAAAGTTCTCTTTAAAAACTTCAACTAACAATTTTCAAAAAGCATTCTTAAATACAAAACTCAAATTAGGAATCAGCATTATAAATTTTTTTTTTTTAGTTTTTGGTGTAGGGCACATGCTCTCGCCAGAAAGACAGAGACAGAGAGACAGAAAGGGAGAAATCACCCCATGGGGGAACGACCACGCCACAATTTCTTCTCCACCATTCTCCTCTCAGGATCTTGGGCATGCATGCACACGCGCCCGGTGTGAGTTTTAGCCACCAGACCTGGGATTCGAACCATGGTCAACTACATGGGAGTCCAGTGACAAAGCCACTATGCCAACTGCTGGTCCCTATAGATTTTTTTAAATCACGCACTTGGAAAATAAAATCACACTTCATATTAATAAAAGGGTTAGGAAAGAAATCACATTGTATATACTTAAATATTTAGAGTTGAATAAAATGGGCTATACTATATATCAAAGTTTCTATAATTACTGTTTTATAGACTTTGTAAACAATTTTTATAGACATTTACATTTTTAAGTTCACATCAAAACTGCAAAAAGTACAGAGATTTGCCAAATATCCCTTGCCACCATCACATGTGCAGCTTCCCTCCCTATCAAACAAAATTCTACACTAGAGTGTTGCCTTTGTTATAATCAATGAACCTACATTGACATAGTACTTATCTAAAGTTTAGAGTTGACATTAAGGTTTGCTGCTGATGTTGTACAGTCTATGGATTTTTTTTTTTTTTTAAGTTTTGCTGTAGGGCACATATACTCTCTGGAGAGAGACAGAAACAGAGAGAGGGAAAGTAAGAAATCACCCCAGGGGGGATAGCTACGTCAGAGTCGCTTTCTCTCCATTGTCCTCTCTGGACACTAGTCATGCATGCACATGTGCCTGATGTGATTTTCAAGCTGCAGGTCCTGGACTCAAACCATCATGCCACCTGCTGGCCCGTTATAGGAGATCTGACAAATATGACCCATATCTATCACTATAATACACACAAAATATTTTTACTGCCTTAAAAATCCCTCTGTGCTCCTCTTTTTCTTCTTCTTGCCCTTCTACTCCTAATAACTACTAATCTTTCTATTGTCTCCATGGTCATGCCTTTTCCAGGATGTCCTATACTTAAAATCATATCATATGTAACCTTTTCAGATTGAGTGGGTCACACAGTAATATGCATTTAAGTTTTCTCCATTTCTTTTTAAAGAATTATTTATTTAATTTTATGTATCATTATTATTTTAAATTTGCTACAAGGCAAATTTAAAAATTTAAAAATTTTAAATTTACTACATGCACTCATGGGGTGGGAGGGGAAGAGAGAGAGAGAAAGAGAAAGAGAAAGTGAGAAAGCAAGCTGCCAGGTCTGGGACTCGAACTGCAGTAGGCTATGTGGGAGCCCAGTGTCTTAACTACCATACTACCTGCTGGCCCTCTCCATATTTCTTATTGCTTGATGGCTAACTTTTCCTTACCACTGTCTGGATGTACCACAAAATTTTAATCCATTCACCCACTGAATGACATTTTATTTGTTTCCATGTTCAGGCAATTATTAGTAAAGCCATTATAAACATCACGTACAGGCTTTTATAAGGACATAGATCTCTACTCATTTGGGTAAATCTTGAAGAGCACATTTCCTGGGTAGTATGGTAAGAGTATGATTTGTTTTATAAAAAGCTGCCAAATTGTCTTTCAAAGTGGCTCCATTATTTCACATTCCCACCAGCAAAGGATGAAAGTTCTTGCTGCCATACATCGTCCTCTGCATTCATTGTCACCATTCTGGAATTTTGCCATTTCAATAGGTATGCAATCATATCTTACAGCTATTTTAATTTGCATCTCCCCAATGACATAATGTCGAGGATCTTTTCATATGCTCATCTGTATTAAATATTTTTTAATAGTTAAATGTTACAGACAACCTGAATAGGTCAAAATAAGGCATTAAGGTACAAACGTGGTATAGCCAGATAATAGAATACCTTACAGCAATATTTAAAATCGAGAATTACTACACTGCACCGACAAGAACACTTCCCTGTGATTACATGTTGAGTGAAAAGTGAGGAGTAGAATAGTGGCCCACTATGTAATATTTGTTATAAAGAAAATAAGTAAAAGTATTATTTTCAGTAATAAAATATTTCAGGAAAGATTCCAAAGACATTGTTGTCATTGCTTGTCTCTGAGGAGGAGGAGAGGCTGACTAGTGAAAAAGGAAATGATTACATACTTCTGCAGTCTCCTGTTTGTCTGACTCTGGGAGAGTAGTGATAGATTGGTGCTGACCCATGTGCCTTTCAGTCTAGACCTATTGGAGCAAGCTACATACGGTTTCAAGTCAGGTCCCAGAGAAGGGCTGAGACTGGAGGATGAAGTAGTCTTTAGCAAAGAATAGAGCAAAACTAACTGGCACACATGGGGATTTCACTTTGACAGTGGCATCATGCTCTGTTCCGGTCCACTGTGTAAAGAAAATCCACTGTGGGCTCCTCGGAAAGGCAAAGTATTATTCTTGTCTGTTTGGATTGTTTTGTTTTCCTCCCCCACCGTTGCATCAGTAATACGGAATGGAACAGTGACTTCAATCATTATTAAGAATCAGTCAGCGTAATTAGAATAAAAAAATGTCTTATAATGGACTAGTGATTTTGTTAGAATTATATCATGGGAAGGAGTGCATATGAAGAATTTCTAAACATAATACATGGGGTTTTTTTTTTGTCCTTTCTGTAACCAAACTTATCACATACTCTAATTATCTTTGATGAAAATATGTAAGATGGTGAGCTTTCCATTGTCTTTGTGCCACAATGGTAATATAATATTTTTACATATTTCTTCTTTTAAGTCTTTCATACTTTCCTTTTATTTCTCCCAGTGACAATTTTTAACCTTTTATTACATGGTTTCTCCTCCTTGTTTAATCTTGTCTTAAAAAGAATGTCAATTCCTTTTTAGTCAGAAGGGGTTACATAATGACCCTGTGACCCTTTTTTATCTTTTTTTTTTTTTTTTTCATTTTTTTATAGGGTGAGTTCACTCACAGGAGAGAGCTAGAGGGGGAGTGAGAAATGACCTCCCAGGGTGAGGGGCACACCGCAATCCCTTCTCTCCATTCTCCTTTCAGGATTTCCGGCATGCAAGCACAAACTCCTGGTGTCATTGTCAAACTGCCAGATCTGAAACTTTGTGGGCCATGTGGGAATGGATCCAGCATCTTAACCACAGCGCCACCTGCTGGCCCTGCTACTGTGACCTAATCCCTGTGGCAGCATACTCATTTTTCTTGCTTGGTCTTTACTTCCATATTCTATGCTATTTTATTCTGTCCATAAATATGTATAGTCCAAGAACCTGATAAGCATCTCTTTGATTGTATTATCTCTTCATTACTGCCTCCACTCCTTCATTAACTCCTCTTATGTAGTATACCTAAATGTTTTGGGTCTCACTCATTACCTCACTGAAACTCAACACTATATTATTAAGAAAACAATTTTTGCATAAAATGAAAAGCACATATAAAAGTACAATTTTATAATGAGTTCATTCAGAGACAAAATAGAACAAGTTAAGAAATGATTCACTTCCACTATGTTGTCCTGACACATCCTGATTAATTAGTAGGACTAATCACCGCACTACTAAATATTTATTTCTTTTACATTTCCCATTTTACTTGCTTTTTCCTTTGCAAGAGATACTTACTTGAATGTTGAGACTGTATGTGTAACATGTCTACCTGAAGCCTTTTTGTGTGTCCATATGTAAAATTCTCTACTATGCTTCGAAACCAATTTCTAGAGAATATCTCAGTAAAGCTTGTTCTCATCTTTTCAATAACATGTATTTTGTATTCCTTGAAGTTCCATAGCACCCTGTGATAGTTATGTGGCTCTTACTTTATTCTTTTTTTGCTTTCAATATTAGAATGTTTGTCACTACTAGATTTATTGCTCCACAAGGTCAGGAATTTGTCTTTGCCCTTTTTTTTATTTACACTCTTCAGTAACTAGGCAAGCACATAATGCTCAGTAAATATTTGTTGAATTGAATTAAACCAAACATCGTTAGAGAAATAAATATTTATGTGTATTAAAGGTTGATAGTATAAAAATTAAGATTGCAGTTAAAAGATCAGTATTCGAAAGTGAATTCTATATATTCAGCAAATTTATTTGAATTCTTTCCAAGATTCACTTCTCTTCATGCTCTTTTTGTTTGTTTTTTGCTATATGGCATGTGCCCTTGCCAGAGAGGTAGAGATGGAAAGTAAGAAATCATACCCCCAGGGGGAATGCCACACCACAATCCCTTCTTTTCCATTCTTCTCTTGTGTTTTTGAACATGCACACACACATGGTTTTCAAGCCACTAAACCCAGAACTCGAACGACAGTTACCTGGGTCAAAAAGAGTCTAGCACCGGGAACCAGCAGTTAGCGTAATGGCTATGTCGCTGAACTCCCATGTAGTCGACTGTGGTTCGTGTCCCGGACCCAGTGGCTTAAACTCACCCCGGGTGCGTGTGCATGCATGCCCAAGATCCCGAGAGGAGAATGGAGGAGAAGGGATTGCAGTGTGGTCATCCCCCCTGGGGGGTGATTTCTCGCTTTCTGTCTCTATGTCTCTGTCTGGCGAGTGCACACACCCTATAGTGAAAACCTCTCCAAAAAAAAAAAGAGTCTAGCACCTTAAAGTACCATACCACTTACTGGCTTTTAAGCCCATATTCTTAGCATTAACTGCCAGCCATATCTCAGAATAGAAATGATCTCTTACAGCTTGTGTTGTCTTTTATTAAGATAAAATTAAGTCAAGCAGTTCATGAAAAGATGTATTTCTTTTTTTTTTTTTTTTAAATGGTTGAAAAAATTTTAAGAGGTTTTTACCTTAGGGTGCATGAACTCACCAGAGAGAGAGACAGAAACAGGAACAGAGATGGTGAAAGGGAAAGTGAGAAATCACCCTCTGTAGGGATAGTCACATCACAGTCCATTCGCTTTCCAGGTTCTTGAGTACACACGCACACGTGCCCAGTGTGATTTTCAAGCCTCTGGGTCCAGGACTAGAACCATGGTCATGGTCGGCCATGTGGGAGTACAACAACCAACGTAGCTGCTATGCCATCTTCTGACCCAATGGTTGAAACATTTTAACAGGGTTGGTTTGGGGGAGAAACTGGCTATTTTCTTTCTTTTCTTCTTTTTCTTTTCTTTTTTTTTTTTTTTTTTTAAGAAAGTTTTTTGCTATAAGGCATGTGCACTTATCAGAAACACACAGAGAGTAAGTGAGAAATCACCTCACAGCAGGGATGGCCATGCCACAATCTCTTCTCCATTTTCCTCTTGGAATTTTAAGCACATGCACATACATGCTTGCTGGAGTTTCATGCTGCCACATCTAGAACTCAATTCATGATTAACCATGTGGGAGTCCAGTGCTTTAACCACTATACCACCTGCTGGCCTAAAGCTGGCTATTTCCTTAGGAATTCATAAAATCTCTTAATTTCCCCACAGACTTTGTAGCAGTATTTAGTATTGTGTTGTAAATTTCAAAGCAACTCAAATCAAAACAGTTATAATACACTGAGTGTGTGTGTGAAGTTGTTTTACCTGCCATTTTAGCATGCTGCTTTTGTTGTTCCTGCTTTTTTGCTTTTGTTTTTGTTGTTACTGGCCATTCTTATATTTGTGCAAAGGACAAAATGGCAGTTACCATAAAAGAGTCTTGCCCACATAGTTATTAAGTTGAAAACATTATTATAAATGCGTCAGAAAATACTATGTATAATTCAACTTGAAAATAGTCATTAGATATTGTTTTCAGTACATTCTAAGGAAGAATTAATAGAGACAAAGTAATTGTTTACTAAAACTTAGTTGTGCACATTTTAAAAATTTATTTTTAAAGATTTGGAGGTTATATATATTTTTGTAATGCATTTGTACAAATTATATACTTTTTGTAACACACGTTAACATTATTATTCTTACTTGTTTTAATAATTTCTTTCACCTAAGTCTCCAGATCCTTCTATATATAAAGGGAAGAGTTTAAACAAGGAAATCTATGATATTTGTTCATTAGAAATTTTGTGTTCAATGTTTTGACTTAGTAAGAATTTGTCTTGATAAGAATCAAGGAAAAAAATAAACATTATTTAAGCATATTTACTGAAGTTATTCATTTTGGGCTTTTACCCAATTAATAGTCATGAGTTAGAATCTAAATTAAATTTATCCTACCTAGGTCACTTCTTACCTACGTTTTGTTAAGAATTAAAAGCAGATAAATTACAAATGGAAGAAGCAATTAAGCTTCAAATATTCCCCTGCAAAATCAGTGGGAGAAGGGACTACGTAAACTTGTATGTTTTATGTAAGCTGTACATCCATGTTTAAGCATACCTCTAGCGATATTATCTATGTCTAAGTTTTGGAATCATCTGAATGTGATTTTTTTTAACCTTTTCAGGGCGGTATTTAAGTCGAGGACAGCAAATGAATTTCACTGCTGTTCTGACTGTAGGAGACTCGTTGCCATTTGTGGATGCATGTGTCACACTTCTAAGGTCAATTTTTAGTCAGTGGTTAAGAATGTCATGATGGGAACCAGCAGTTAGCACGATGGCTATGTTGGCTATGTTGCTGGACTCCCATGTAGTCAACCACAGTTCGAGTGCTGGACCCAGTGGCTTAAACTTACGCCCAGCATGAGAAGGGATTGCAGCGTGGCCATCCCCCTGGGGGATGATTTCTTGCTTTCTGTCTCTCTGTCTCTGTCTTTCTGATGAGCGCACACTCTGGGGAAAAAAATGGAGTTGCATCTTAATGTACCAAACTAAAAATAAAAATTATTAGATTATCCTTAGACTTTCCTTTAATTCTGTTATACTTTCTGATAACTACATAAAATTCAATACTTAAGTTTAGAATGCCATATTTTAGACTACAATTACGTGGTGTGCCTTGATCTGATCTTGCCACTTGATTTTTCAATTCCTTGTTGATGGGGAGCTGGTCTGATGCTTCCTAAAACCTCTGGGAAAAATGATAACCTCAGAATAAACTCAACCTAAGTATTTTAATAGTATCTGTTGATTTCCTGTCATACATGTGTACATTTTATTCTCAGTATTTTGGAAAATGAAGCAGTATTTTTGAAAAAGTTACTCAATATGTATTCTTGCATGTTCATCTTTGTGCGTTTTGGTAAATCTATTCATTAAATTAAAAAAATATTACTGTGATAGAGGTGACTTTTTTGTTTAAGCTATTGTCATAAGGTATGTGTGTTTGCTAGAGAGGGACAGAGAGAGTAAAACTGAGAAATCACCCCACTGCAGGGATGACCACATTTCAATTTCCTCCCCTGCACTCTCCTCCAGGGATCTTGAGCACACATGCACACATGCCCAGTGTGCATTTCAAGCCACTGGGTCTGGGACTTGAACTGTGGTCAGACATGTGAGAGTCCAGCATCTTAGCTACTATATCACCTGTTGACCCCCATTTGCTCAATTTTAAGCATTTCCCTAAAAAAAATTATTCTAGTTTGCAGTCACCTCAAAACTTCAGAAGTCAGTACAATCTTCTTATCAAATCTATCTCTGTATTTTACAACTTTTAAATTTTAATATATAGAAAAGAAATATATCTTTTTTATGTAGAAAATAAATGCCAAATTTTTTTTTTAGCATTTTTGAATTGAAAGAAATTTATGGAAGAAATTAATTAATTTATGTTTATAAACATTATGCTTCCTCCTAAATCATATATTGAATTATTAATCTTTATATTATTGATTTGAAAGAACTCTCTGAGTTCTAAGAAAATATGTCTTTTTTTGTCAAACAAAATGAAATGCTTTTTAAAAAAATTTCTTGTTGGTTGACTTTGTATATGGAATTTATCATGATATTTCAGAATTTAAAAATTTATGAAGTTAATTTTGTCAATTTGTCATTTATGTTTTCTGGAGATGTAAAATGACTATTTCAAGGTTTTTTTTTTTTTGTTTTTTACTTTTTGGGTTTTTTTTAAATATTTTTTTCTAGATTCCTTGTTCTTTTATCATTATTTTAAAATGCTTACATCTTTGGAGCCAGCAGGTGGCTTAGTGGTTAAAGCACTGGACTGCCACATGGCTAACCGTGATTTAAGTCCCAAACCCCACACCTTATGAATTATGCATACACGTGTGTACGCATGCCCAAAAGGGTGGGTGATTTTTCACTTTCTCTCTTTGTCTCTCTCCAGTAAGCACACATGTCCTTTGGCAAAAACCTAAAAAAAAAAAAAAAAGAGTTTACATTTCAACCCATCTAGAATTTATTATAGTATAAGATGTCACCTTATTGGAGGGTACTTATTGCCCCTCCCACAAGTCAACTTTATTATTTTCCACCAGTGACCTTACATCATTAATTTAGTAATTAATTCCTTCTCAACTATTCAAATTGCCAACATCTTTGTATATGAAAACTACATGGGGGACCAGGATCAGTAGTTGGTGTAATGGCTATGTTGCTGGACTCCCATGTAGTCAACTGCTATTTGAGTCCCGGACCCAGTGGCTTAAATTCATGCTGGGCACGTGTGTGTGCGTGCCCAAGATCCCAAGAGGAGAATGGAGGAGAAGGGATTGCGACGTGGCCATCCCCCCTGGGGGGTGATTTCTCGCTTTCTGTCTCTATGTCTCTCTCTGTCTGTCTGGCGAGCGCACGTGCCCTACAGAGAAAAATCTCTCAAAAAAAAAAAACTTATATGCATAAGTGAGACTGTTTCTGATAGTTCTATCCTATTACACTGATACATTGATTAATAATCTTTCAAAATATTTTAACTACTACTACTTTAATTATTCTACTTTTAAATAGTTAATGTACAGTTAGTTACTAGTCATCAAGATTCTTTTTTTAAAAAAGGATTGTTAATGATCTTTCCAATTTTTTTTTTTAATTTACAATAACTTTATGGGGTTGCTATTTTGGAGGGATTATGTGAATTTATAAAAAATTAATACCTTTACAGTCACCTTCTATAAGACTTACAATTTCTTTAATTAAAGCTTCTTTTCATCTTCCTAGATTTTGAGTTTTCTTTTTTTTGGAGAGGTTTTTGCTATAGGGTGCATGTGCTCACCAGACAGAGACAGACAGAGAGGCAGAAAGCAAGAAATCACCCCCCAGGGGGGATGGCCATGCCACAATCCCTTCTCGTCCGTTCTCCTCTCAGGATCTTGGGCACGCACGCACATGTGGCTGGCATGAGTTTTAAACCACTGTGTCCAGGATGCGAACTGCAGTCAACTACATAGGAGTCCAGTGACATAGCCATTATGCTAATTGGTGGTCCCGAGTTTTCTTTATGTAACTTTATGTAGTTTTTATGCAGTTTAACCTAAACTATTTTTTTTATTTTGGAATTTTTGTCTTTTCTTCTATATATGCTCTTAGTATCTATGAAATCGATTGATTTTTCTTTGTTTTGTAACTGGCTACCTATTTTTTGGCGGGCATTAGTTTTAAACCACTGTGTCCAGGATGCGAACTGCAGTCAACTACATAGGAGTCCAGTGACATAGCCATTATGCTAATTGGTGGTCCCGAGTTTTCTTTATGTAACTTTATGTAGTTTTTATGCAGTTTAACCTAAACTATTTTTTTTATTTTGGAATTTTTGTCTTTTCTTCTATATATGCTCTTAGTATCTATGAAATCGATTGATTTTTCTTTGTTTTGTAACTGGCTACCTATTTTTTGAATTTTTAGTTTCTTGCAGTTCTCATAGATTTTGTAATTGTGTGATTACATTTACTACATGGAATAGGACTCTTTCCAAATATACCTCATTTCTTTCTATTTTCTAATTGCCTTTGATAGTATTTCTAGAATGATGTAAGATTATTAATTTTATTTGTGATATTAAGACAAAACTTTATCTTTCTCTATATTAAATCTGCTAGTAAAGTGCCTGTCAATTCTTATTTTAAGGATATTTCATTAATAATTAATGTTGAGCATCATAAAATATATTTCTATTCATTATGTACTGCTTATATGTGTTTATTTGACTTAGTGTGATGAAATACTATGCATTTCTCTGAAGAGAACACTTTTGCACCAATACAGTATTTTACATTTTAAAATTTAGTTGTCTTTAAGAAGACATTTAAATACAATGTGGCTCTTGGAAATATACAATCTAATATTTTCCATTTTCCTTTATTTGCCCTACTCACTTTAAAAATAATTATTTATTTAGTTTTATTTATTATTGTTCTTCTTCAATTTTCCCAGAGGAAGATAGAGAAAGCTGACAGGTCTGATATTCAAACTGTTGTCAGCCATGTGGAAGTCCAGCACCTTAACAATCATCCTGCCTGCCAGCCCCACCCTACTTATTAAAAAAAAAAAAATCAGAGGGTTCCTGGGCTTGCCAGAGACAGAGAAAGGGAGAGAGAAAGCATCTTCTAGTGGGGCATGGCCACTAGTGTGGCATGGTCTCTCATTTTATGAGATCCTTGTATGAGGTTAGCCATCAAGTAGTACTTATCTTTAGTTACGTTTTTAAAAACTCACATTGTTTAAACATTTAAAAAACCTTAACATTGTTCAATCCAAAAAAATATAGTAAGTTAGAAGAACAAATGAAATTGATGTGAAAAGGAAAATAAAATATACAGTAAAAAAAAAAAAAGAAAAGAAAAATGTATGTGGGCTGGTCCTATAGCCTACTGGCTGGGGGAACCAGATCCCATATAGTCCACTGCAGTGCATACCCTGGCCCCAGAGGATTAAAAAGACATGCAGGGGAGACCAGAAGGTGGCATAATGGTTACGTCGCTAGACTGCTACATAGTCGACCATGGTTCAAGTCCCAGATCTAGAGGCTAAAACTCATGCCTGGCGCATATGTGTCCATGCTCAAAATTCCAAGAGGAGAATGGAGGGGGTGATTTCTCACTTTCTCTTTCTCTGTCTCTCTCTGTTAGAGACACACACTTAATACCAAAAATCACTTGAAAAAAAAAAAAAAAACACTGGGAGCATGTGTATGTGTGCCTCAAATCTCAAATTCCAACAGGGGGAGAAATGGAGAAGATATTGCAGCATGACCATTCCTTATTGGGAAGTGCTTACTGCCCCTCCCTCAAGTCTCCCTTTGTCTCTCTGTCAAGCAGATGCAGTTTCTGGCAAAAATAATAACAACAACAATAATAAAAACAAATTACCTAGATAACAGTCATTATTTATTTAAAAATTATTTATTAATTGTATGTGTTATTATTACTTTCAAACTTGCTATAGGGTACATGCAACTCATGAGAGAGAGTGAAACTGAGAAAGCAGGCCTTCAGGTCTGGGAATCAAAGCACTGTCAGCCATGTGGGAGTCCAGCACCCTAACTACCACAGCAGTTTCATTTAATATTGCTACTTTTAACATATGTGGGCTATGTTTACCTTTTAAAAAATTATTTTACTCTCTTTCTTTTAAAGGCAATAAAGTAAAGACATATTCTGTAAATTATGTCTGTATGAAAATCAAAATGTTTAATAACATTTCACCTTTTTTTCCAAAAGGACCTGTATGTATGTCTGATATGAGGAGTTGAAGTACTGAGGTTATAAATGTAAATAGAAAGACAACTTCTACTAAAGAAAGCATTTATTTAGCTTAATTTAGGCTTCTGAGAGGCAGTAAGAGTATTTTACCGAAATTTACGGCTCTGAAAGTCACTGAATACAAATGTACTTTAAAGTTTATTTCTGAAAGTATTATAAATTCAACTTTCAGTTAGTGACAAAAACATTTTTTTTTTTTTATTATGGTAGGACAGTCACTTTAAGCCAAAGAAAATATCAAGGTTCTATTCCTAAGAATAACCAGGCCAACAACTACTCAAATACTGTCATAAAAATAAATTCTCAGACTATTAGCAGATAGATGTCTTGCTAATGGCAAGTTAAGTCTACCTTTGACTAAGGACAAGTGCCCTCCATTCGTATGATACCTAATTACAAAAGCCAAATGAGTGATGTTTCTGTTTTCTTAAGGGAGATGCATCAACAAAGCGTGGGTGTGTGATGGAGATATGGACTGTGAAGATCGATCAGACGAAGACGATTGTGATAGTTTCCTTTGTGGACCACCCAAGTACCCTTGTGCTAATGATACCTCGGTCTGCCTGCAACCAGAGCAACTCTGCAATGGGAAAAGGGATTGTCCTGATGGGTCGGATGAAGGCGATCTCTGTGGTATTGTATATCTACTACAATTGCTTCTCCTTGAAAACCAGAACCACTGGCTGTTACTTTAAATTATAATAGTATGCATTTCTTCCACTCATTTCGTTTAAATGTAAGTTATGACATTGGCCCTCATCCCCGTTTTTCAGGTACTATATATACATCTACAGGAAAGTTTTCAATATGATCAAAATTTCTGAACAGAATAAAGAAAAAGCTAGCCTCTATCGAACTTGCTTAACAATTGTAGAGCTGTTATCATTTGGATCTCTGAACGGTCAATGCTGTTTCCACATTTGAACCGATTATTTTTGTCAGTGAGTCAGTCAGAACAGGGATACCTCGTTATTGATAATCTAACAAGCTTGTTATACGTAATCTTGTTCACAAACACCCTATGGATTTTGACATGACTTCTAATGATTACAATAGAAACTCTTTTTTAGGAAAAGAAAAAGATGAAACCGAATAATGAAACCAATCGAATACTACTTAATTGCATAACATTTTCTCTCAAATTTCTGGTCTTCATATAATAGTTCTCTTTAGCGTGCTTTATCTAGTTAAAATGATGACTTCAATGAGCTTTGAAGTCACTTTGACGAGCCATCTCCTTTATGCCTACCAGCACGTATAAAAGTAAATTACATTTCCTTCTCTGTGGGGAGATCAGAGATTTAGCAAGGAGATTTTTAAAAATATGTTTTCTAGATAATACTGAAGGTGACATCAATAGAGTAATGAAGAAGAGTTTACAGAACGATAAGAACAATAATGAGATGACTTGAGGCTGTGTGAAAATGACTTTAAGAAATGATGAAGCTGACTGATTGGATGTAGGAAAGGCTACATTTATGCCTAAAGTTATCACGTTTTGATCTCAATTGAGCATTAATAGCATACTGAGTGATTCAAAAAAGGAGTTATTCTTTTTAAAATTTATGTAATAAAACATCCTTTCTTTCAAAGAGTCTGTGATTATGTAAAATCACCTTGAAACAGTAAATGCAACCCTCTGCACTCAGTAAGCCTAAAATTTAGATGAAAAGATTTAGACCAAAAATAAAACCCCAAAGCTCACTAAAATGAAACATTATGGCTGGAGTGGTGGTGTAGTGTAATGTTCTGTGATGCAGGACCCAGGTGAGAAGGTCCTGGTTTCACATCCCAAGGTCTCCCTGTACACACCAAGCGCACGGACACATGTCTATGCTCAGGGCTGGCACTGGACTGTGGCAACAAGACCATGCTGGAGGTGCCACTCACGGAAGAAATAAAATAAAGTTTTAAAATAAAATTAAGCAACAAAAACAATTACAAATGACAGATGACAGGCTTCATTTTTCTGTATTCACTTTTTTCTCTCACATCCTGTTCTCCATTATACAGTATGTTGGTGAGAGGCTTATTTATGAAGGCGTAAGAACACCCTTATATGAGGCTTGTTAACGAAAGTTGTAAGTACAATTGACAAGAAGGAAACTGGCAATCTTAAAACAGAAAGCTTGTAATTATGGAAAGGGTCTAGACTTTGACAAGCTTAAATTTTATTCCTGTGATGTCAATGGAGTCACCTGGGCAGGGGACTTCATTTCTTCAAACTTCTTTTCTCTCTTAACTAAAATGGAGGCAATGATATAGAGTAGGTAATCATAGTTACAAGGCCTGATGTAATACAAGTATTGAAAAACATTAATGCTTTTCTTCTTTATGCCATCCTTTGATTTAAATGAAGTAGTTTAAAAGACGTGGCAAGAACACATTATCATGAAGAAAATGTGAAGAAACCATAACCTGGGCCAGGGAGTGGAGTGGTGGTTAAAGTGGCTAGATCTCAGTAGGGCATCCAGATTTGGTAATTGATGTTCCTGTGGAGGAGATAGAGCAGTAGCAGCCAATCAGAGTAAGATGCTCACAAGGCTGGGAGAGAGTAGAGTTAACCTCCTTGCCTATTTGTATTTCAAAGAGAAAGTTTTCAGGTCCTTGAGAAGACATTTCTGTGCACTAGAAGATTGACATTACAAAGGGGCTGAGGAAAGATGGATAATTCCAAGCTTTCCAAAGTAACTGCTATAAGAAGGGAGTTCAGGAGCCTGCCGAACACCAGGTTTTGCTCAGAACCAACAGTAAATTTTCTGGACCGCATTGTGATTTCCCAGGGATTTTAAGAGGGTCAGGGGCCTTTGTGGAGAATAAGCCTTGAACTGTTAGACTGCTAGTGTTCGAACAAGTTTCATAGCACGCGTGTGTTGTGTGTGTGGGATTGAGATATAGATGAAATCATTTGTGCTAAGAAAGAATGTGCAATTTTTATAAGCAAAGATGAAACTTTGTTTTGAAGAGGGTACAGAGGAGCCTGACTAGAATTTTGTCAAGGAGAGAGTCTTTGTCAGTTAATAACAAATATTAAATTAAAAAAATTACAGGACTAATGACAGATTAAGGGTTAAAATAAGGGACTGACTACACAAATATTGGCATTAAAGGTATATGTGCAATTTTAGATTTCAGTGTAACTTTTGTGTACCCTAAAAATTTTATTTAATTCCACAGATAGTATCAGAAAGAGACCCTTCAGTACTAAGAGGATACTGATATTTGAAATAAGCTAAATGTATTGTAACATTTTTTTTTTTTTTCACTTGCTGGGCATGATGACATTTCTTTTCAGTAATTCTCTTGAATAAGAATGTCAATTGTACTAAAATTGGGCAAATACTTTGAAATGACTGCTGTTTTGAAATTATTATAATTTTGGGTGAGCAAACATTTGAAAGAACCAAGAAATGAATCTATTTTTTTTCCTTTAAAATAATATCAAACTTGAATTGAATTCTTAGAGAAAATAGTTAATACAATCATTTTCTTGTTCTTACTATTATAACTTCTTTGATGGTAACAAATAATATAAAAAAGAACTGATGCATACAGAATTATTTTTAGGGAGAGATTTTTGCTATAAGGTGTATGCACTCACCAGAGAGACAGAGAAAGACCGATAAAAAGTGAGAAATCACTCCTGAGAGGGGATTGTCACACCCAAAGTCTTCTCCTCCATTCTCCTCTCAAGATTTTATGCACACACGCACAAGCGCCTGGTGTGAATTTTAATCTACTGACTCCAGGAGTCAAAACTCAATTGACTACATGGGAGTCCTGAGATGTAACCATTATACCATCTGCTGTTTCCAATACATGTAAATTTTTTTTTAATGTAAAAATGTTTTTAAAAGTCTGACCTTTCAGCCCAATTTTCGGACAGGATATATTTCTTTTCTTTCTTTTTTTTGGGGGGGAGGGTTTTTTGCTATAGGGGCACATGTACTAGCCAGAAAGACAGAGGGAGAGAGAGATAGAAATCACTCCCCGGGCAGAAGGGAGCGGCCATGCCACAATCCCTTCTCCTCCATTCTCCTCTCAAGATCTTGGGCATGCACGCAAACATGCCTGCATTAGTTTAAGCCATCAGGTCCAGGACTTGAACCGTGTTTGACTGCATGGGAGTCCAGCGACATAGGCATTATGCCAACTGCTGGTCCCAGACAGGCTATGTTTCAATAGATAGCAGGGGAGGAAATCCAAAGAAGGCTTTCTTATGTTCATTTTTAATATTTGACTCTATTTCTAGGCTCAGAGAATTGATTTCAATAATTACTACTAAACTGAGGAAAGCAATTGATATGACCTGTAAACCGTTTCTTCCTTTCATAGATGAGTGCTCCCTTAACAATGGAGGCTGTAGCAACCACTGCTCTGTTGTTCCTGGGAGAGGAATTGTTTGCTCCTGCCCTGAAGGACTTCAACTCAACAAAGACAACAAAACATGCGAAATTGTGGATTATTGTAGCAATCATCTGAAGTGCAGTCAAGTGTGTGAGCAGCACAAGCACACAGTCAAGTGCTCATGTTATGAAGGGTGGAAGCTGGACGTGGATGGGGAAAGTTGCACCAGTACTGGCAAGTAGATGTTTCATGTTTCCCACTGTACTTAAGAACAGATCTCGAGGGAAAATGTCAGAAACATCTTTGAAAAATGAATAAAATAATTCAAAGAGCTTTGCATAAGGCATTAAACTACAATAGCTGAATTTAGACCTTTCCACAATCTTCTGGAGAGAAAATATTATAATAATCCTTACTAGGGCCAGCAGGTGGCTTAGTCGTTAAGGCACAGGACTCCCACATGGCCAACTGCAGTTTCAATCCCAGATGTGGTGGCTTGAAACTCACACTAGTGTATGAGCCTGCATGCCCAAAATTCCAAAAGAAGAATGGAGGAAAAGGGATTGCCATCCCCTGGGGGATGATTTCTCACATTCTCTTTGCCTTTCTCAGTGTCACAGATAAGTACACATGTCCCATAGCAAAAATCTCTCTAACATTAATAGTAATGATAATAATTCTCACTATGGTATTCTGCCAAATTGTTACCTTCAGATTGCTTTTTTCTTAAACATTACTTTTATCATCACACTCACCCTGGGCTTACTCTTGTATGCTCCAGAGTATTTACTTTATTTCTGTGAGCTTGCCTTTTAGTATCCAAAGTCTGGCCTTGCCCCACACTTTCAGTGTGTACTCATGAAAACAACTCCTTGCTAGGTCCACGCTCAACTACTTGCTCTGGTCATGTTCAACTACTCATTTAAAGTATTCTGTTCATTCTTTAGGTGGTATTTCACCTTGTAGAAAACAAACACTGTAAAATGTGATATTAGAGCACTAATCCTGCAGCTGGGATTTATTATGTATATGGCCTTGACAGGTTACATAAAACTTACTGAGCCTTTTTTCTCATCTTTCTGCTAACAATGGTCATTGCAGTAATGACAATGTTTCCCTTATAGAGTGCTGCAAGTGGAGTGTGATGCGTTTGCTACTGTGCCTCACACTCTGAGGTGCATCATGAATGATGGCTTACCATTTTCTCTTCCAGATTCTTAGTCTTAGTCCACAGGACACTTAGAGGTCTGTAGATAGAATTGTAAGTGTTCTGTAAACTTTACTTGGAAAAATATTACACCTGTATTTTCTTTAACTTCTAACTCAAAGTTGCCATTTATTTCAATTGTGAATGTACACAGACTTCAAAAAGTTGTGCAGGGACCAGTAGTTAGCGTAATGGCTATGTCTCTGGACTCCCATGTAGTCGACCACGGTTCAAGTCCCGGACCTGGTGGCTTAAACTCACGCCAGGCGCATGTGCATGTGTGCCCAAGATCTCGAGAGGAGAATGGAGGAGAAAGGTTGTGGCATGGCCATCCCCCCTGTGGGAGGTGATTTCTCGCTTTCTGTCTCTCTGTCTCTGTCTGTCTTCCTGGTGAGCACATACGCCCTATAGCAAAAACCTCTCCAAAAAAAAAAAAAAAAATTGTGCAAAAATTAAATTAAACTATGAGTTTACTTTGATGAAAAATTTTGAAACCCAGTGTAATTTCTTTCATAATACACAATTTCCATGAGTTTTTTGAAGACAACTTGCATGCTACAGACAACAGAAATTATTAGCAGCAACTATGACTTTGCTTCCAATGGGAATAAAGAAATATATTTATCTCCCATTAAAGTTGTTGCAGATATCTCAAAATATCACTCATGTTCAGGGTTTGGAAAGCACTATTTCTTTCATAATGCGAATCATTCGACCCACTGCTCAATCTTGTTATTGAATGCATTAAAATCCTTTCTCTAGGGGCTGCCTCTTCAGCTATTTCCAAGACAAAAAGGAAGAAAAATAGGTACTAAAATGCATTATCAAATAAAGCCTGAATACTGTGTTGTCAAAATAAATAAGCAAATATGCAAATGTAATACTACAACTAGAAGTGTTTTTGCTTAATATTAACAACTATATTTCAATCTATATTTTTGTCCACATATATTTTTATTTATTAGGATTTTGTCATAGGACAAGTACACACACCAGAAAAAAGAGAGAGGGGAAGTGAGAAATCACTCCCCAGGAGGAATGGCCACACTTTGGTCCCTCCTCCTCCCCTCTCCTCTTGGGATTTTGGGCCTGCAAGCACACACTCGCCCATGATGTTCAAGCCACCAGATGTTCAGTTCAAACCCTGGGCAGCTATATAAGAATTTAGTGCCTTAACCACTATGCCACCTACTTAGCCCCATTCCCCATCATAAATATGTTTTTAAAAACATTGTTTCTCTTTAGATGTTTCTGAGAAGGAGCGCACAAGACTGCTAAGAACCCATACATAAACATTTACTTATTTTGTTTTTCTGTAGGATTGCAATTTCTCTTCTTCATCTCTTAAAAATCCTGGACTTTTTTTTTTTTTTTTTTTAGAGCTATTTGCTCAAATCCTTTTCCTTGAATTAAGACTTCTTTTAAATACTCTTCCTCTTCATAAACTTCATTCGGAGTCTAGAATATATTGTCTTATGAAAGTGTGCAGTAACATTTTTAATTGGTTATCTTATATATCTGTCTTCTTCCCTGTCCCTTGTCTTTCCAATAAAATACTAAGCATTTTTTTGTAGAAATCATGGTATAGATTTTCCTCTTAAGTTTTACATAAAATCTAGTCCAGTCCTGAAAAACCTATGCAATCAATAAATATTTTATTTTCCAGAGTCTATTAAGTCATCTTAATCTTTCATTTTACCTTTAGGTTTTACTTTGTTTTGTCATTTTGTGGTTGTTCTCTTCTGACCAGTAAAATATGAGACCTAGAAGCATAAACTTACCAGATATTTATTCTTCTCTTCCTTCTCCAAAATTGACACACAGAGTAATTGGCAGGAGAGGCTGAAAAAAAAGAAAGTTTTTCAATGATAATAGTCCTTATTCATCTACATGTTGATAGTGAGAAAATAATAGATAACGTTTTTACTTCAGACATTTACAATCTTATTTAAAAATTGGCTTCATGGGACCAGCAGTTGGCATAATGGCTATGTTGCTGGACTCCCTGTAGTCTACCACAGTTAGAGTCCCAGACCCCGTGACTTAAACTCACACCGGTTGCAAGTGCGAGTGTATACATGACCAAGATCCCAAGAGCAAAATGGGGGAGAGGGGATTGCAACATGGCCATCCCCACTGGGGAGTGAGTTCTCGCTTTCTACCTCTCTGTCTCTCTCTGTCTTTCTGGTGAGTGCACACACCCTATAGCAAAATCTCTTCCCATGCAAAAAAAAAAAAAAATTGGCTTCATATCTATTTTTTGGTTACAGATGGCAAAATGATTAACTTATTTAGTATCCTTTTTTTTTGTCTCATAAGAGATAAGTAACAACTTATGTTTAATATTAGAATAACTTGTCATTTTTATGTAAGTGATTAGGTGGAAATATAATTCTCAAAATGAAGTTGACCTCTTTCCTTTTAAGCTCAGAATGATATTCTAACAGTAATCTATCTTTTCTCAGTTCTAGGATGGCTATATTTTACACCTAGTTTATTTCTAATTTAAGAGTAAAACAACAGTTTATTTTATTTCTTAAAATTAAAAGGAAGTGAGGCCAGTGGGTGGCCATGGTGGTTGGGGTGCTGGTCTTCCAAGTGGCCAACTGCGGCTCGGGTGCCGGACATGGCAGCTTGCTTTCTCCCTTTCTCTATTTCTCTCTCTTATTCTTGTTCTCTCTCTTTCTTTCTTTCTTTGGTGAGCACACATGCCCTGTAGCAAATTTTAAAATATTGGTGATAAGAAATAAAATTAAATCATTATTTTTAAAAAGTTAAAAGAAGTTTTTTTCTTACATGGAGAACATAACCTGCTGGTGATTAATTCCTTTCTGAAACATGTACCAAATACCATTGTCATCATTTATGTTATTTGCTAATAATATATGCTTTGTTAGGTATTGAAAATTAATTTTAATTAAACCAATTTTGCATATATGAAATGATTTATTCTGTATTGCATTTGCTTCATCATTTTTGGACAAAAAAAACTATAGTAAATTCACAGTTCAGTAAAAGTGAATCGATTCGTAACTATTGGACTTTAAAAATGAAAATTTTTTTCACCTTTTCCCCCCATCATTCTCCAGTTGATTCCATCTTTTAAAAGTATATTCTTTCTAGTAAACATATTGCTTGTGCTTATTTTTTGACATTTTTAATAGTAAAAATATTGTTAGTCTTTCTGTTTCAAATTAGAACCATGATTCCCTCATTCTTTTTTCTTTTGAATTTCCCACTATAATTTTCTCATATTTTCTCATTTCTCTCCACTCTTTGCTTTCTAAATTGTTTACAAACTGAA
>NW_006198649.1:2319333-2322469 GCF_000334495.1 Tupaia belangeri chinensis
TTCTCTAACATCTTCCTAATTAAATACAACAATGTTTCATAAATACTACTCTGTGATTTAATTTTAATACGCTTTGTAAATCTCGCTTTTCTCATATTTCAATATTCTGTAAGTTCCTTACATGTTCCCTCTATAATATATAATTAATTCATCACTTTTCTCCCAAAATATTGTGTTTTTTTTTTAACATATTAGCTCCAGAATATTGTTGCTGATTGCATTTCTTTATTTTCCATCTCTTGTTTTATTGTTTGTTTTAATTTAGCTAGAGGGCGTGCGATTTCCAGAGAGAGAGACAGGGAAACAGAGAGGAAAAGTGAGAAAGCATCCCCAGGGGGATGGCCAGGCCGCATCTCTTCTCACTCATTCTCCTCTCTGGTTTCCGGGCATGCATGCACAGTGTCTAGTGTGTTTCTCAAGCTGCTGAGTCCTGGGCTTCAACTGCACAGTAGGCCACTACCATACACATGGTTAGTCCTCTGGTTTGTCTTTTGTTTTTATTTATATTTTTACTTTATTTTTTACTGTTTGTTAGGCAGCTGTCTGGCAAATTTTCATTTGCAGTAACTTCTTGTAACATTGCAAAGAATAGTAGAGAGTTTCCTGTTCCTGTTTATTTTCTCTTAGCCTTAAGCAGGTTAGATTTCCCCACCATTTTTTTTTCATTTTTGTTGTTCTCACATTTTTTGATTTTAAAATTTTACATTTCTGTTTGCACCATTCTTTATGAAAAAGATTATGTGTGTGTGTGTGTGTACATCATAATGCATAAATATAAGTGCCTTTTGATACCTTTGTCAATCACTCAAAACTTAATTCTTTCATGCCTCTGTGCATATTCTTTTAGAGAGCTCTTTTGCACTCTGAGAACTTCCTTTATCACTTCAAATCTTATTACTGTGACATTTACATCCCCAGCTTCATCATCTTCTCTAAATAGTTATACATCTCTAGGTGTCATAAGGTCACCTCAAAACTTATAGACTAGGGGCCAGCAGGTGATGTGGTAGTTAAAGCACTGCACTCCACATGGCTGACCGTGGTTTGAGTCTCAGACCTGGTAGCTTGCTTTCTCACTTTCTCTCTCTCTCTCTCTCTCTCTCTCTGTCTCTCTCTGTGAGTGCATGTACCCTATAGAAACATTTAAAAATATATAATAATAATGATAAATAAAATTAAATAAAAAAAATAACTCATAGGCTAAAATTTATTCTTTCTCCTCTCCCTCAATTATCTACATATTTTTCAGTGGTTCCTAGTTTCATTTGATCTTCAGGGCCTATTACATCAACTTATCTTTGACTCTCCCAGTTCTCTGCTGTCCTCCCTTCACAGGCTATGTTTTTCTGCAACCTCTCTTGGAGTCAGCCCTCCTTTTGAAGTTGGGTAGCACTGGCACTGCAATGCCACATACATACCATGGGATACATCTGTTCCCATGATGATGACCTTCTCTCTGGCAGACCTGTTTTCATCCTCTGGTTTCTTCAGCTTTTAAAGCAAAAAATATTAAAACTTGAAGGAACATAAAATTTTCATTGACCAACACAGAAAGAAATCATATCTGAAAGATGAGAATGAATAGAAATGGGCTTGGACCTACAGGAAAGGGTGAAGTGGTCCAGCTCTGGTGGCAGAGGTGGTAGGGTGCCCCAGCATGGTACTGAAGCCATATGGGAAGACCCCAGGTTTAGAGCCCAGGTTGACCTGCCTATGCCTGGTGCACCCATGGGGGTGCCTTGATCCTGGCTGGCTGAAAGGCTGGGAGTCAGAGGGAACTGCAGTTTGGTGAAATCCAGATAAATCAGTTTCTCTTTTTCGTTTGCTCTTTCTTTCCTCTTTTTCTCTCAAGAAAGGAATTAACCTATAAAAAATGGAATGAAGTGGTGATAAACAAGTGGACTGCCTTGGGGAGTAGTGGGAGATAATGACAAAGAGGTCAGGGGAATGAAGCTGTGAAACTTAGAATCTGATCATCCATCCTTGACCTTAAAATAATGGCACTTTTATATGGCAGTCTCCACCCATGATTTTAAAGTAGCTCTCTATTATGCATGAGATGAACCCCAAATGCTTCTCATGCTCTTCAGGGCCTTCCTCAGTTTGGCTCAACATCTCCAGTCTGACGCTTCATTCTCCTCCTCTGCGGGATGCCAGTCCTGAAGCATTTTTACCATTTTCCTCATTAGTAATGATAGGAAATGCACGGCGGCCAGGAATGTGTGAAGTGCTTGCACATATGGAATTTTATTTTGTCATCTGCTTTTTATATTCTGCTATCATCGAGGACATTTCAGTATGACAATATCTACCTCATTCTATCTAGAAATCTTGGTCCTAAGCATACTTCAGAACTCCCTCCACTATGAATAATTACTCCTTGTTCATTATTGTAACATCATCAATAGCTATCATTTATCAAACACACAAAATATGATAAATGATTTATTACCTTCAAGAAATCAGTGAGTTTGTTATTAAGACTCTAATTTTATTTTTCCCTCTTTTTTTTTTTTTTCGGGGGGGGAGAGTTTCATTATAGGCCAGAGAGACAGAAAGCGAAAAAGATCACTTCCCATGGAGGATGACAATGCCTCAATCCCTTCTCCTCCATTCTCCTCTTGGGATTTGGAGCATGCACACACACGTGTCCAGCATGAGTTTTAAGCGTCTGCTCTGGGACTCAGACCTCAGTCAGCCATTTGAAAATCCAGTGATGTAACCATTACACCATATGCTGGTCCCAAGACTCTGATTTTTGTACCTATGGAAACTGAGACCCAGAATGCTTACTTCATTTGCCTAGGCCTTATGGCTAAGAGATGTTAGAGAAAAGGTTTTATATTTTATTTCTTCGGACTCCAAAGCTGGAGTTTTTACAAAGTACTGCAAAGATCCAGCTCATCTTTCTGTGCTGTGTGCATACCAGTGAGGCTTTTGAATAATTTCTGTTTCATGAGTTGTCTTCTGTCACTATATGTACCCAAACTTCCTTACCATGCCCCTGGCCAAAACTTTCTTTAAAAATAAGGTTTATTTTATACCCCTTATAAAACAAACACCAAGACATGGTGTAGTAACACCTTATAGAAGATGTAAGCTCTACTTACCTTAAGTGGTTGGACTCTTTTCCTTT
>NW_006198649.1:2322500-2339318 GCF_000334495.1 Tupaia belangeri chinensis
TTCTTCAATTACTCAGATTTATTGTCTCGGATATATTTCATCCCTTCTTTATCTTCTAGAAATTATGCTTTATGGGTTAATTCCACTCCTCGTTATTGTCATTGGTCTATGTAAGATCCTTCCTGTTCTATTCTTTCCCCATATCTTTCTTTCTTTAAAACTTTTCCCAAGGCCCATTTCTCTTCCTCATTTCTATCTCCAGAGGAAACATTTTAATGTAGTTCATGTATTTTTTGTAAAATATATATTGTTGTTTTATGAATGTTTACACTATAAATGTATTTTAAATGGTATTGTCATATGTTTTACGGTCTGTCCTTGGTGTCTTTTTAAGTCAACACTGTGTTTTAATGACCTGCATTGTGTACAACTAATCTGGAACTTCTAACCTCTACGTAGTATCACATGGCCTGTGCCTATCTTCTTGGCTTATCCATTTTACCAGGCAAGTATCCTCACATTTTCCCTAATTCTCTGCACAAATAACACTTATATAGGCATATATTTATCTTTATTCTCATAAATCTGCATGAAAATGTCTTTAGGACCAATATTATTATTTCACTTAATGTGCTTATGCTTACTGTGACTAACTGGAACAAGTCATGTTGCATAGTCTACGTCTTTCCCGATAGTTCACTTCCTAAGTTTTCGGCTCCTTAGCAGCTCTCAACATTATTCCAAATTTTTAGTTTCTCCCTTATATAGGAGTAAAGTGATATATCATTGCTTTGTTTGTGCTTTTATTATTACTCATGTATTTGAGCATTTTTCCATATGCTTTTTGTGTCCTTAATTTTCTTTGAGCTATTAATGTTACTGCAATTCTCTATTCACTGGTAGGAATTAACTATATGTTCTAAACTTTAAATATTTCAAATATTGTCTCTGTTTAGTCACTCATCTATTAATTTTGTTCAAGGTGAGCTTCATTTTAATGCTTCCTTCACATACTCCTTTCTTTCTTTTATTAAAATATTATTTATTTAGTTTTATTTATTATTATTACTATTTCACTTGATGAGAGAAAGAGGGAGAAAGAGAAAGTGAGAAAGCAAACCACCAGCCCCAGGACTTGAATTGTAGTCGGCCATGTGGGAGTCCAGCACCTCAGCCACCATGCCACCTGCTGGCCCCCACATACTCCTTTCTTTTCTTCATTTCCTTACTTGATTCTTCCTTTCATAGTAATGTTTATCTCTTTTATATTTAATGTTTACTGGGATAAGTATTAATTTTCTGATTCTTATAGAATTCATTCATCTATGTTGTCAACATAGTTCTTAAATATAATCTGTTAAAGGACATTGGACTATGTCCTGGAAATGTGAGATTAGTTTTGCTCCCTGTTTCCATTGACGATTCTGTGCATTCTCTCACACATGCACCTACACCTCAGACTCCAATTTCTGTCACTTGTTAATGGAAAGCAGAGGTGAATTTAAAAGAAAAAATCCGAAGTATGAAGCAGAGCTACTGAGAAAAAATATGCAGAAAATTTGAGGAAACTAATTTAGGGAGAGAAACAAAAATATGGCTCTTAAGAAAAATTGATGGATAGCCAATGACATAATCTTATAAACTCATAGGTTTGAATAATACTTGAAAGTCCAGCTGGGCCTTTATTCCATAGATTCTATTCCCTCTGCCATCATGTATATAATACTTCAGTAATGTTAAACTATCATTCATTTTCGGCATGTGCTATAGCTGGAGGAATGGAGAAACGGAGGTAATAATAGGTATTGAGCCCGAGAAACGACATACCATCAACCACTTCATGCGTTTCTACTGTGTAAAGTAAATGTATCTGATGACAGGGCAGAGAAATTCAAATGAATTCTTAAATGTAAGAATAGAAAAGACAGTAAAATCTTTGAAATAGTAGGAGAGAAAACATTGGAATTGTAATATCACTTTTGGTTTGATGATACACATATGGTAAAGAATCAGGAGCTATTCATATAGAATTGCTTGTCGTATGTTCATAATAACAATTTACTGTGAAAGGACCCTATGGAACCACAAGTCATCTACTACTTTCATATTCTGTCTTATGAAAGACACTGTGAACATGTCATAGGACTAAAGGAAAAATTAATGGAAAGAAATGTAGGTAGAATTGTAGGTAGAAAACTGCAGTCTTCTGAGTACTTTTAAAAAGTAATTTAAGACACACTAGATATAAACATAAAATTTCCTCACTATAAAACATGTAAGCTGTAGTTATCTTTGTTTTATACCTAAATCATAGCGTATAATATACTAAAGCAGAACAATTTCAAGCCACTTCTCTGTTAAGAACATCATGAGCTTGTTTGAGTTGTTCTCTTCAGTCATTTGTAAGACAGGAACTAAGATACTGCCAGAACTGTTGGAAGACTGTAAGCATAGATGGCAACTTCATTTTACTGGTGTTCATTCCCAATCAAGTTTGCTCCAAAAGAAATTAATATAGCTACATTAAAATTGAAACAAACTAGAACGTTCTTCATCGGGTTTTATCTCTAAGTGTTTTATACAGGGTTTCTTTTGATTAAAGTGAAAATCATTATAAGTTTGGATTTTAAAATTCAGTCTTCATTATTTCCTGCTAGTTTATGAAATAACATGTTGGATTATTCATTGCAATTTTACTTTTTTAAAGGGGAAATAATAATTTAATAACTCAACATAAATATTAAAGGTAGAAGTACTTGGAGAAGTTATCTAGTCTCAGAATTCAAATATGAAGAAATTTGAAAATTTTCACTTTGATTTTTGATCTTTGCTATACTATTTTGTTTTAGTCAAGCATAATCACATAAATATTTACCAAACAAGTATTTTTTTTAAACTACAATGACTATAGAAAAGGCAGGAACTTGAAAAATTGTATTATGTTTTAAGGGAATAATTAAGGTACAAATCATTTTTTAAAGAAAGCAAGATGTGTTTTCAATCACTTCATTTTGTCATAAAATATTTCAAACCTGTTTGAAAATTGTGGAGAATAGTGTATTCATAGCCAGTGTTTTAAATAAATATTTAGAAACTGGCTCCATGGCCTGGTGTTAAGGCAGCCAGATCCCACATAGCCCACCCCATGGTTCAAGTCCCAGACATGAGGCCTTAAGAAGCACTTTAGGCATGTGTGTATGTTTGCCTAAAATACCCACGGAATGGAGGAGAAGGAGAATGCACAGAATGGAGAGGGCATTGCAGCATGACCATCCCTCACTGGAATGATTTATCCATGTCCTCCCTTTTCTCTCTCTAGTGAGCACACACACTCTCTGCCAAAATTAAAGATAGTATATATATTGGATTGCCAGGAAAGTCATCATGCATTTTTGCATACAAAAACATGGAAAAATATGAAGAAATTTGAAAATTTTCACTTTGATTTTTGATCTTTGCTATACTATTTTGTTTTAGTCAAGCATAATCACATAAATATTTACCAAACAAGTATTTTTTTTAAACTACAATGACTATAGAAAAGGCAGGAACTTGAAAAATTGTATTATGTTTTAAGGGAATAATTAAGGTACAAATCATTTTTTAAAGAAAGCAAGATGTGTTTTCAATCACTTCATTTTGTCATAAAATATTTCAAACCTGTTTGAAAATTGTGGAGAATAGTGTATTCATAGCCAGTGTTTTAAATAAATATTTAGAAACTGGCTCCATGGCCTGGTGTTAAGGCAGCCAGATCCCACATAGCCCACCCCATGGTTCAAGTCCCAGACATGAGGCCTTAAGAAGCACTTTAGGCATGTGTGTATGTTTGCCTAAAATACCCACGGAATGGAGGAGAAGGAGAATGCACAGAATGGAGAGGGCATTGCAGCATGACCATCCCTCACTGGAATGATTTATCCATGTCCTCCCTTTTCTCTCTCTAGTGAGCACACACACTCTCTGCCAAAATTAAAGATAGTATATATATTGGATTGCCAGGAAAGTCATCATGCATTTTTGCATACAAAAACATGGAAAATGTGTCATGACTTTTCCGATGACTCTATGTATTTAGAATTTGTCATTCACAATTTAAAACATTTTCTAAAGTACTGAAACATTAGGAATCTTTGAAGCTTTCTGTGTATGTATTTCTCTGGCCCTAGAAATATCCACTTTTGTGAAATTGAAGTATCTTATCATTATAATTGGTGTTCTTAAGTTTTTAAATTTATGCAAGCCATACACACTATGTACACATTTGAAACTAGATTTTTAATTTTTTTATTCACAAATACAATGTTGAGATTTATTTGTAGTATTTTCTGTAGTTCTGCTGCTTCTTCAACTATTAGATAACATTCTACTGTACAAATAGTTTTGTCAATATTATCCTCTTGATGTTTTTTGAGGTTGCTTCCAGAGCATACAAACTATGTTGTAGTGCAATGGTCCCCAATCTTTTTGACACTAGGAACCAGTTTTGTTGAAGAGAATTTTTTCACAGACTGGGGAAAGAGGTGGGGATATGGTTTTAGGATTTTTCAACTGCATTACATTTATTGTATACTTTTCTATTATTATTACATTGTAATGTATAATGAAATAATTAGACAATTCACCATAATGCAGTACTTTCAGCTATTCCTCAGTGCTAGCATCATTGTAGCAGCTCTACCTCAGATCTTCAGGCATTAGATTCTTATAAGGAGTGTGCAACCTAGATCTCTCACATGTGTGGCTCAGAATAAGGTTTATGCTCTTATGAGGATCTAATGCCGTTGATGATCTGACAAGAGTTGGAGCTCAGGCAGTACTGCAAGTGATAGATAGTGTTAATAAATATAGATGAAGTTTCACTTGCTTGCCTGCCTCTCACTTCCTGCTGTGCAGCCTAATTCCTAACAAGCCATGAGTTTATACTGGTCTGTGGCCTGGGGTATGGGGATTCCTGTTACAGTGAATGATCTTATGAAGCCTACTTATGACAATGTGCACAAGTTGAACCACATATTCAACATATGTGCATTATCGGCTGCACTTGTTCAACTCTATTGTAGCCAAACATGTGATCAAAATGGTTGTAGACATAGATGCACTTCCATCAAGAGTAGTGTAAATCATTGCTCATGATAGGTAACACAAGGGATAACATTCTTTCTTCTCCACTTATTAGCTATGTGACTCTGGCATGTTAGTTACATAATTTCTCTGCAACTCTGTTTCTTCCTGTGCAAAATAGGGATGATAATATCATCCACCTCATGGGGCTTTGTGAAAGCTGCATAAATCAGGATTTATAAATTTTAAGAATAATTGTATATAGAAAGCACTCTGTAAATGCTTGTTTTTACTGTATCAAAATTTTTGTTAATAGTTGCCCAATATAATAAGTATAGTCCTGCTTTTTAATTGCTATAACATTTTCTTAATACTCTGATTTTTTTTTCTGTTTTCTTATTAACTAGTAATACTTCATGTGCTTGAATCAGTCTATGGACAAAAGTTTGAGTTGTACCTGCCAAATCATTCTGAGTCCTACGGGTTTTCTTTTTATCACCTTGAATGGGAGGGTAAAATGTTACCGTGTAATCAATATTTGTAATGATTTTAGACCTCTTTGGATTTTCTATTTCTTTTTAGCCAGTATCAGTAACAAAATAACTTATTTTACATACATTATTAAGATGCTTACTTTATTCTCTTGTTTTTTCTTTGTGTATTCATCATTATTTTTTCCATTCTTTATTTGTTCTCTCTATATATGTAATACATGGGTCCTGCTATAGGTCTATCTATATTTTATTCCTCTTTCACACAATGACTTTGAGTTTTATTAATAATCTCTTTCACACTATTTTATCATTTTTGTAGCTATTTAATTTTCCTAATACCTTTTAGATAACTTGAGTTTATTTTCTGAAACCTTGAGTTGAAATATTTTGTTAATTTTTTAAATAATGAATTCTTTCTTATTTAAGTAGTATAAACACAGTAAACAAAGTTCTAAATTGGCAGACTGAACTTTCTTTCTTCACATAGGTGGAAAAATTTTCAGAGCTGACCACAGCTATATAGATTAATCTAAATGAGGTAAAAATCACAAGAGCCAATATGAACCTAGACTGTTAACAGTGAAGTAAAAGTAGTATTTCCATAGTCCTTTACTTTTTGGAAGTTTCACACTCATTACTATATATATTTTAACAGGTAAATTGAGGTATAATTCACCTACCATAAAATTCACCCTTTTAAAATGCTCAATTCAGTGCCATTACTACCATCTAATTTTAGAAAACCTAATCACACCCTAAACAAACACCATGCCTATTAGAACTCATTCCCCATCATTATCTACCCCAGGTACTGACAATCACCAGTCTGTTTTCTGTCTCCACAGTTTGTCTGTCTTGGGCATTTCATATAACTGGAATTATATAATATATATACTATTATTACAGGCTTCTGTCACTTGGCATTATATTTTCATTTATTTTAGCATTCATTTCTTTTTCTTGATGAATACTGTATCTATTTTATAGATATAGACATTTTATTTCTTCATCAATTTCTGGGCATATAGATTGTTTCTATTTTTTTTGTCATAATAAATAATGCTACTGTGGGTATTTATAAAGACATTTCTGTGTAGACATGCAATTTTAATCCTTCAGGTATACAACTAGGATTAGAAATGCTGGGTCATTTGGTAACTGAATAGTTAACACTTGAGGAATAATTAAACTCTTTTCTAAACTGGCTGCATTATTTAAAAATCTTGCAACTAGTGTATGAAAGTTCTGATTTCTCTGCATCTTTGCTGTAAGTTGCTATCATTTATCTTTTTGAGTGTAGTCATCTCAGTGGGTATGAAGTGGTATCACATTTTGCTTTTGATTTGCAGCTCTTGGTGACTCAGGCTATTGTGCATCTTTTCAAGTGCCTGTTGGCCATTTGTATATCTTCCATTTCTTTTTGTTCCTTGAAGGTCACAATGGTGGACTCAATATATTCAGTAAACTATGCCATAAACAGGTGTGCTCTCGTCAAGGCTTTGTTATTCCATACAGAGCAGAGGCAGAGCAGATTGAGCATAATTCTTAAGGAACCTAGGATTATCCGAATAATAAGTAAGCATTGGCTTATTTCCTTCGAGAACTTTTCCTTTGCATTCACAATTTGCCCAACTGATATAGGAGGTCTTGATTTTGGCCAACCTTGGCTTTCAACCTGCCTCCCTCACTAAGGATGAAGTCACCAGCAGCATTAGCCCCTGATGATAAGACAGTCAGCTTGTCCTTTGTAGCTTTGAAGCTAGAGATTGGCTTCTTTTCCTTAACTGAAAAAGTCCTAGATGGCACCTGCTTCAAGCATTTTTTCTACATTAGAAATCTGTTGCTTAGCATAACCACCTTCATCAGTGATCTTACCTAGAGCTTCTGGATAATTTGTGGCAGCTTCTACATCAGCACATGCTGCTTCACCTTGAACTTTGATGTTAGAGAGATGACATTTTGCCTTCCAACTCATGAACTTACCCTTTAGCTCCAGATGTTTTTTATGCAGCTTTCCTACCTTTCTCAGCCTTCACAGAATTGAAGAGGGTGCCTTGCTCTGGATTAGGTTTTGACTTAAGAGAACATTCTGGCTGGTTTGATCTTCCAGACCACTAAAACTTTGTCCATATCAGCAATATGGTTATTCTATTGTCTTATCATTCACATGTTCATTGGAGTAACATTTTTAATTTTCTTCAAGAACTTTTCCCTTGTGTTCACAACTTAGTAACTTGTAGAAGAAGCCTAAATTTTGGCCTGTCTCCACTTTCAACATGACGTCTTCACTATGCTCAATCATCTTTAGGACTTGATTTAAAGTGAGAGACATTCAACTCTTCTTTTCAGTTAAAGACTTAGAAGCCAATGATAGCCTGATTTCTTTAAAAAGTTGATCTTTTTCATGTGAGAGACATTCAGGGACAGATTTTTCAAGCTATAATCCACCTCCAGCTTCAGCCAGCCTGGATTATGGGCAAGGCACAGATCCCTAGTATACAGAGGGAGGTCCTGGGATGGGAACCAGAGACCTCCTGTGAATCAAGCATAGTGTAGCACTGTTACCACTGCACCACCAGCTAGTCCAATCTCTCTAATTTTAACGTTGTTCTGCTCAGGGAATAGGGAGTCCAGAGGAGAGAGAGTGAGATGAGAAAATGGCTACTCAGTGGAGCACTCAGCACACACACACACATTTAACAACATATTTGCCATCTTTGATGGGTGCAGTTTCTTGTTCACTAAAACAATTATAACAGTAACATCAGACGTCATTGATCACCATAATGGATATAATCATAAGCTAAAAGTTTAAAGTTCTGACAAATTACCAAAATGTGGCACAGAGACTTGAACTGAGCACATGCCATCAGAAAAAATGGGGCCTATAAACTTGTTCAGTGCAATGCCTCTATGAACCTTCCATCATTAAAAGCCAAATATCTGTAAAATGCAATAAAAGAAAATGTAACAAAGCAAGGTATATCTGTACTTGATTATTTCGTTTTTCTTTTAAAAAGTTTTTGTCCATGTTTTCTTTTTAAATTTTTAATTAAGGCATAATTCAGTATTAGTTTTTAAGAGAAAAAAATGTATTCTTTTTAGTATACTTTTCTGAGAATTGATAGTCATGTAACCACTACTACAATTAAAGTAGAGAGGAGTAGGACCACACCAAAAATTTCCCTTCATAGTCAAGCTCTCCCCTCAACTCCTTGCTACTGGCATTCACTGATCTGTTTTCTGTCTCTATTGTTTTGTCTTTTCCAGAATGTCCTAGAAATAGAATTTTATAGTATATAGCTTTTTAAGTCTGGCTTATGTCTCTTAATATATTTCATGGTTTTATATGTTAATTCAGAACGTGTTCCCTGCTCTTTACGGTGTGGTTTGCTCTGAGAAGGCCCAGAGACCATGCTGATACTTCTATCCCATCTGATAGACAAGTGATTGTGTGGTTTGCCTCTCAGGGTATGCCACTTCTTTTGAGAATTGTGCTCTGCCAGCATTTTTTTATACCTACAGCAGCAGGCTTCCTTTTGAAGAACTTTTTTATATTGTCAGCATTTTCATCAGCACTTCCTTTAACACTGTGGTGTTTGGGTAACAGATGTCTCCCAGTTTTCCAGTGTCCATGAAAGTGAAACTTACATACCTTTCTCTCCTTTTATAAATTTAAATTCTATTTTTCTTCTAGTGTAATTAAGGGGAAAGTACCACATCATTAGTTGGTCTTTTAAAAACATGTCCTTTAACAGGTACCAAATATACACCTCTTTGGTAAAAAGCTGCTGCCCCTATAATTTATGCCTCTAACATGGGCAAATTATAAACTGAGGGATAGGGAAGCTCTTCAAAGCTAAAGTGTCACCAGCTTCAGCACATGCTCAGAAAGAGCCGTCTTCGTCATCATTGCAGCCTTATCTGCTACACAGTATCTCTCTTGGTCATTCCTTTGAGTGGGCTCTGGAATTTGATATTCATATTTTGTAAACAATTACACAGATTTTATTTTGTTCATACCTTTAATTGTCATCAAATACAATTGATCCCTAGCTCAAAACAGCATGTCCCACAGACTGTAGGACAGGACTTCATACATTTTGAAAAAATAATTTTAGTAATTTTCAGATATTGAAACATTCTTTTATAAAATGTTTATTTATTATTATTATTTTAATTTGCTCTAGGGCACAGACATTCACCAGAGAGAGAGAGAGAGAGAGAGAGAAAGCAAACAAGTGAGCTGCCAGATTGAGACTGGGACCATGACTGGCCATGTGGGAGACCAGTGCCTTAACCTCCCTGCCAACTGTCGGCCCCAAAACACTCTATTTTTTAGTACAAAAATTTATAAAACAAAAAACATGTTACTCTCATCTATGTTTTCAAAGCTTCTCTCTCTTTCTTCCCACTCAGGTCTAATCCAAGCTGAAAAACTAGTAGGGAATTCCGTAGTCATGTTTGGCTTGGAGTTGAAAAACCACCATCCTCCTTCTTGTAGGGAACATTTCCTAATGCTAAACTCAACTGCTCTCTTTGTAGAAATCCTCTTTTTTTAGTTCTTTCTCCTTGTGGATCTGTAGTAGGCATGACAAGCTACATGTGGCAGAGCTAGTTTTAACCAAATCTTAGCAATTCCTTTAGTAATGTTTCTGAATTTCAGGATTGTCAATTGAAACTCCAGTGAACAGAAAATCTCCCACTTTGTCTTTCTATTACTTTTCTCTATAGCCTGAAATAAGTCTGTAGTATTGCAGTGGAAGGGAAGAAAGTCACGAAAAATGAAGCAGAAGAGACCTGGGAACATATTATACCCTAAGGATATTCAAATCCATAGCTCCAATTATCATAAGACTGGTTCCTCCTTACAGAACCCCTACTTATTTCTTATGCTTTAAATATGTAAACTAATGGACTTAACTGCATGTATTTAACTTAATTTGAATTGAGTTTCTGTCAATTACAACCAGATTTATTTTCTTATCACTATTTTTTACCTATGACTTTTCTCACAATTAAAAAAATTATTTAATAAGAATCCAGTGCATACAAATCTAAGGAATAAAAACACATTAATATTTTATTCTAAGAATACACAGGCAAGCCAGTGGTGTGGTGGTTAAGGCAGCAGGATCCCACTTGTCTGACTATGTGGTTCAAGCCCCAGACCCAGTGGGTTGAAAAGCACACTGGGTGTCTGTGTGTGTATGTGTGTGTGCCCCAAATCCTAACAGTAGAATGGAGGAGAAGGGATTGTGGTGCGTCCTCTCTCCAAAGGGGGTGATCTCTCATTTTCTCTCTCTTCTCCTGCTCATCTCTGATAAGCACATGTACCCTATAACAAACAAACAAAGGAATACACAGACATCTGCTTTTGAAGTCTCTTTTAAATTTTACATGAAAAGAAATTGCATTCTTTAATGACAGAGAATTAAATAATAAATTATGCTCTCACATAAATTGATTTTAATCTCAAGTGTATTATTCCACTTACCAAGTATATAAATATTTTCATTAGCCTGTTCAAATAAATTTAATTTCAGATCCTTTTGAAGCATTCATCATCTTTTCAATTCGTCATGAGATCAGAAGGATTGATCTTCATAAAAGAGACTATAGCCTACTTGTTCCTGGACTGAGAAACACAATAGCACTTGATTTTCACTTCAATCAAAGTTTACTGTATTGGACAGATGTAGTCGAAGACAGAATATACCGGGGCAAGCTCTCTGAAAGTGGAGGTACATATATTACATTTTTGCTTAATGTTTAGGTTATTTTTTACTGAAATTTTCAAAAAATATGTTGTAATCAGAAGGAATTTTGCTTAATCTTTGACCTTTGGTTCTGCATACATCCTCTCTTATATTAAACCAGGGATATTGAGCAAATGTGTGAATATATTTGGGGGAATGGAAAGGGGCCATGCTATTCATACCATTTTCAACTGAGGACTTCTCCATAGATTTATAGTGAATGTATTTATGTACAAGATAAAAAGACTGGCTTCTATATATGAGTAGTCATTGTTTTATAAGTTAAAATAACATATTTAATTTGTTATAATCTTTCAGTGAAATTCAGAAAGTATAAAGACTAGTTAAAAAGACTATTAACTGAGTGAAATACCTTTTTCATAATTTGACTTCTTTCTTCTGTTTAAATAAGGCCTTTCTTAAGTACCAAGGCTTTGAGATAAATGTATGTAATATTTGTCTTGAAAATGTTGCATCTATGTGGTATTCTAAGGATAATGTATTTCTAAATTGTTAATTCTTCTCTAAATCACCTTTGTGATTTTGAAAAATGGTAGCACATAGTATAATTATGATGTGTGGATTTGTGCCCTGAATCTTATTATAAATATTGATTTAAAAATGATGGATCTGTATCCAAGGGATTAATTGATTAACTATTTTGAAAATACAGTTAAGAGCACTAACAAAAACTGCTAGCAGTGTCATAAATTATGATGAGTTATTCAACTTTTTAAATTGTGAAAAAAATTAAGTGGTAGATAAAGAGTATTGGTGGGCATTAGTAATTTTTTTTTTTTTCTAAGAGCATACTAATGCTTCTTTCGCTTATTTCCATTCTTGTTGTATATACTTAAACTCTTATGACCCAGGGACAGAGAAAGTGTAATTTGGCCTTATCTTTGTTAAAGTTAAATACAGTTATACCTATGTGATTTGTCATGCCTCAAAAAGGAGAAAAAAGAGTGTGTGCTGATTAGCTTTACCACATGTTGCCTCAGGCAAACTTTTTCTTGACTATTCTACCCAGGAAGACCAACATTTGAATGGAATTGCACTGATATTAACCAATGTATTATTATTATTTTCAAAATCCCTTTTTTTGCCTAAAGTCAGAAACAAAAAATAACTTTATTTTTCGATCTCAGTGTTATTAGTTGGTTTAAAAATTCCATTTCACTAGTACTGGAATACTAGTATTTTGGATGAAAGATTTCTAGTGGGGAAGATTAAAAATTCTAAATTTGATATTTCTTAGTTCCCTCTATGGCATGTGACACGTTTGCGCTATTACTCTGAAAGTTTAAATAATGTCAACTCATTATTGCTGATTACAAATAGTTTTCCTGTTCTACTGAACAGATTTCTTATATAGGTGTGTGTGCTGTTGTCTCTTCTTTTGTAGGTGTTAGTGCAATTGAAGTGGTTGTGGAGCACGGTCTGGCCACCCCGGAAGGCCTGACAGTTGACTGGATAGCAGGGAACATATACTGGATAGACAGCAATCTCGACCAAATCGAAGTGGCCAAACTAGATGGTTCCTTAAGAACTACACTCATAGCAGGAGCAATGGAGCACCCCAGGGCCATTGCTTTGGACCCAAGATACGGGTAAGGAAGCTTATCTTTGATGGATTCACTTTTACATACAAAATAATCTTTCAGTTTAATATTGAATTCAATTTTCTCATAAATTAAGAGTGAAAGTGTTTTATACATATATAAGTGTGTGTGTGTGTTTATGTGTATTACCAGCTTGGTAAAGTTTGATTATGGGAAATATCTTTCTTAAGTATGGGCATTGGGCCCTATTGAAAGCTACTGAAACTCTTTTTCAAATTATAGTAATTCAATGAATTTCTTTTTGCCTTGCAGAGAAATGGCTGTAATTGTTTCTAGTGGTTGTAAACTACAGGATCACTCTTTGTTCTAAGTAGCCACAGATGTTAACCTCCTCACTCTTTATTTATTTTGTATGTTCTTGGAGTCAGTTTAAAAGATTTAAAAAATAAGTTTGGAGGAGTCCAATGGAGAGATGCTGACTATTGGGAAGTTTGAAAGACAAAGTACATTATTCTTGAAAACAATGTTAGATCTTGAATAACTCAGGTGATCACTCAAATTGTTTCTTTAAGTTTTCCTTTGTGAAGGAGAAGAAAGAGATTGGATTTCACGTCAAGAAATATGGGTCCCGGGAACCAGCAGTTAGTGTAATGACTATGTTGCTGGACTCCACGTAGTCGACCGCGGTTTGCATCCTGGACCCAGTGGCTTAAAACTCATGCCGGGCGTGTGTGCGTACTTGCCCAAGATCCCGAGAGGAGAATGGAGGAGAAGGGATTGCTGTGTGACCATTCCCCCTGGGGGATGATTTCTCGCTTTCTGTCTCTCTGTCTCTCTCTGTCTGTCTGGCGAGCGCACACACCCTATAGCGAAAAAAAAAAAAGAAAGAAAGAAAAAGAAATATGGGTTCCAGTTTCTGGCCAGTGCCTTATTCTCTGGGAAAATCAAATGCATTATCTTCCCATAGAGTTCAGTTTTTTCTTCTTTAAATCATGAATAATAACATCTTCCTCATTAGGTTGTTTTTGAGGTGATTTTTTATATATCACAGTATGCAATTGATAAGTGAGAATGCTTTTCTATCCCTGTTATTATTTTCCATGATAATTATTTTCTAAATCCCAAGTCATTGTCAATTGGCTTAGTCTGTTAGCTTAAAAAAAGTAGTAGAAAGGGGGGGTTGAGGGGCTTCTGTATCTTTAAGTAATAAAAAATCCAGGGAGCACCAATGAGAAGAGAGTGAGCCAAGAGGGAGTTTAATGAGATACCAGAAACAACTAGCTTGGTGTAGAGGTTAGCTTCCCGACCACACTCTGGCTTTTGCTATGGTCTGTGCCCAAGGCTCAGAAATTAGCAGGTTGGAAAGTTTGTTGTCCTCTCCCTCGGTTCAGACGTGGGCATTAGTGGGGGTGAAACAGCCTGTATAGAGCAAGGGTCTCAAGTTGACAATCCTGATAGATAAGGTTGCTTTACTTTCCACAGTATTTTAAATGTATTTGAATTAGTTGCCAAAATGTAAAACACTTAAGTTTTACATAAAACCATGTATCTCTGGCTTCTTTTTTTTTTTGGAGAGATTTTCACTGTAGGGCGCGTGCGCTCACCAGACAGACAGAGAGACATAGAGACAGAAAGCAAGAAATCACCCCCCCGGGGGGATGGTCACGCCACAATCCCTTCTCCTCCATTCTCCTCTCGGGATCTTGGGCATGCACACGCGCCCAGCGTGAGTTTTAAGCCACCGGGTCCGGGACACGAACCGTGGTCGGCTACGTGGGAGTCCAGCGATATAGCCATTACGCTAACTGCTGGTTCCCTCTCTGGCTTCTTTCGAAAACCGGTGAGCTCTGGTAGTAAGGAGCGGAGTGATAGCTGTTCCGCTTAGTTGGGAGAGTGTTTACTGTCGGCATTTTGCCTGTTTCACTCAGTGCCTCCTGTAATAGCAATTTGCCATGAAAAGACCAACTACATTTAATGATAAATGCCCTTATTTTCCAAACTCTAATCCTGAAATACAAGTCGACTGCTGATCTACACGTCCCCGCAAAGGTGCTAGCTCATTATCAACAAGGATTTTCTGCTTAGTGTAACAACTACTGGTGTGAAGTTTTCAACTATCAGACCTATTTACTTGTACCAACATTTTATCCGCATGAGAACCTTTCTGTATAAGAGAAAAGTGATATTTGGGAGGAAATTGTGGTCTTAGCACGTATACTATATGATAGAAAAAAATGTGGATGGTTCTCAAATTACAAACCGCATAGAAAAGCAAACAACAAATTAGGTGTAAGTTTTGAAAATGGTCTGACCATACAGGGCAGAGAACTAGAGGTTGATACTTCATTTTTCATAGCTTTTGCTACAATGTCTAGGATAGACAGTTTGGGGAATATCTAGTTTGAGAGGAGAAATAGAAACCAAGAACACAAAACAAACAGATACCACTTAAGCAAAGCGACAAGCACTATTTCAGTGATACAAAGGGATATCCAAAACCAAAATATCGTCTAAGAGAAAATCAGTACAGAAGGCTAGCCTAGACGCATGGAAAACCCAACACCACGTTGGGGAGAATGGATGTCTCCCATCTCTAACCGCTATCGTGAAATTTGAGGCTAATTAAGATCGTTACAGTGTTAATGAAATAATAACAACTAGGAAGAAGAAATAACACTTATAAAATTGTTTCTGGCATAAATGACCAGAATTCAAGGAAGGTACTAATTCATTCAACTCTGAAAATTAATTGGAAGATTGACAGGTTTGGGAGTGATGATTTGGTAAGATTTTTATTGATAAAACTTTTTTTAATGGTTGATTGATACAATTAAGATGAATTTAACATAAATATCCTAAAGCATAGTCATGCTAATTACATTTTAATATTTAATGAAGATAAAATATTTTCAAGTTTTTTTAATGTTTTGGTGAAAAGTAATGAGGTTGTGTTAAACGCTGCACTTTTTATAAGCTAGGCTAACAGTAATAATAAGCACACATAAATATGCTTACACACACACGCACACACACACACACACACACACACACACACACATTCTGAACAGCAAAGCCAAACTAAGTACAAGAAAACCCACTGTGAAATGTAATTTTAAAAATGTTTTCTTGGGATCAGCAGTTGGTGTAATGGCTATGTCACTGGACTCCCATGTAGTCTACCGTGGTTCGAGTCCCAGAGCAGGTGGCTTAAACTCATACTAGGTGCGTGTACATGCGAGCCCAAGATCCGGAGAGGAGAATGGAAGAGAACGGATTGCAGCATGGCCATCCCCCCTGGGGAGTGATTTTTCGCTTGCTGTCTCTCTCTGTTTCTCTCTGTCTCTCTAGTGAGTGCATGTGCCCTATAGCAAAATCCTCTCAAAAAAAAAAAAAAAGAAGAAAAAAAAAAGAGAGAAGAGAAAGAAAAAAATGTTTTCTATTTATTTATGATTGAAAGAATGTGTGTACACAAAACAGAGAGAGAGAGAGAGAGGTAAGCACCCTCCACAGGTCTGGTCATGTTGCAGTCTCCTCCTACAACCCTCTAGCCCTTTGGATGTTAGACACTTGTACAGATGTCCTGCATGTTTCAGGTTGACCCGGGTAGGGACTTGAACTCTGAACTCTATAATGATGAGGGATCCAGCTTCTCTTGAACAGCATCTCACCATTGTGCCCCTGAGCTAATCTAAAATATAATATTATTTAAACTTAGATATTGTCTTAGTGTTATGTAAAATAGAAACATGAAATTTTCTCTCATTTCTCAAATTATTCATAACGCATATAAGAAAGCTGTGAATCAACATTTATAGGCAGTCTAAAGACATTTAAACTTCTTTTACATTTTTGTGTTTTAGAAGAAATCCCCTGGATAACTTTTTGGAAATATGATTTATGTAAATACTAAGTATGTCCTACCAAATCGGAAGCTTTTTGATCATGAAAACAGTTGTTTCCAAGTCTATGAAATCCTTTACAGCTCTTGGTATTAATATA
>NW_006198649.1:2339349-2343021 GCF_000334495.1 Tupaia belangeri chinensis
TGCTGAATAAATGCTTGCTAAATAAATGAATGCATGCATATGAATAAGCATTTTTGGCATTCAACTTACAGGAACTGAAGGATGTACTTCACAAGTGCAAATCAGGCTAGCCGCTGGATCCCACATGACAACTCTGTGGTTTCAGTCCTGACCTGGTGGTTTGAAAAATAAACTTGGCCCATGTGCCAGTGTGCCCAAAATCCTGAGAGAAGAATGGAGGAGAAATGATTGAGGCATGGCCATTCCCCCCATCCTGCTGCTGCTTTCTCACTTTCTCTCTGAAGTGAGCACATGCACCCTATAGTAAATCAAAGGAAAACAAAACAAACAAAAAACTGTGGAATATGCAGTGAAAGATAGCTATTGGGAAATACTAAGAACTTTGCTCACAGCAACAAATGAAAAGAAATATTTGCAAGCTAACCACTTTGGGTTCTCTACATGGCTGAGGAAAAAGCAGGCAATAGTATGAGCCTCATGAAACACGTTTGCTTCCCATGAAATTCTAAGGGCTCTCAGGGCCTTTGGGATCTTTCTTTACACATGCCAAATAGTAAGTGTTTTTAATGGACTACTTTGCTTCTCCAGCATAGAATACCCTGGCCTTCATTTTACATTATAAAACATACCTGCCATCATGCCACATCATTTTGAGAGTCTAGGCTTAACCCAGTGTCCCAAGTGACAAATTATTCCAAGATGGTAAGTTGAGAGTCTTAGGGAGGATCTATTTTTCTTTCATTCCATTTTAAGGTAATACACTTATTGCTAAAGTGACCTGGAAGAGTACATGGATTCCTTTTAAATGTCAAGCTTAATATTAGGGAGGAACAAGAACCAGGGCATTCAGGAGCTACAGGCTACTCACTTCATTTCTTCAACTGTCATTGCCTTTATTCTTGAGCTACTCAAGGCATCTTCCTACTTCATTGCTAGAATTTAGTGACATTTGTCATAATAAACTGGACTCTGCTATTACAGTTGCACTTGGTAAAGGAAAAATAGTTGTGAAGATCGGAGAGATAGCTAAATAAGATTTTCATGTTATCTGTGAATATTTTTAAATTTTCTAATAAAGGCACTGTTGGTTTTAGAAGACTTAAAGATTATAGCTAAGTAACCTCTTTTTCTTTTCCCAAGATCATTTATTTTCACCTTCTGCAGCTTGATCTGATAAACGATAATGATCCTTTCATGCCTACAATGGTACAAGCTGTTCACGGTCCATTGACCCAATTTAATCCAGATATAGCCCTCTACTCATAAATGTGGGAGCTGTACAATGTGTGGACTGTAGTTCTTTTCAATGGCAATTGTGGCTGAACATTTCCATACGTCCTGAATGAGGAGATATTCTGTCTTAGTATACTTGAAGAAATAGTGCAACCATTGAAATGCGAATCCATTTTAACCATATACAAAGAAATAATATGGAGAATGTGATTCAGTTAAAGGATCACATCGTAATGTACACAAAAGAGTGCTTAGAATTTTATGAAACAATGATCCTTGAAATCAGCTTTTAAGATTGGTTATGAACTGTCTTGGCAAGGTTAAGAACACATTTATGGCAAGTAATTCAAAACACGTAATTTTATAAAAAAAAGTTTTGGAAATTTCACAGTTACATTGATCAAATATTAGTGCACAATGCTCATTATAAAGGAAACATGCTGCTGTATGTTTAGTGAAAAAAGTCAAGGGGTCACATATTTAGAACGCTGCAAAGTATTCCAAGCCATATTTCACTCCCACTCCTAGTTATAGTTTGGATCATGGTTTGTCCCCAAAGTCTTATATTTGATATTGGAATGTGTGAGGCGATTTGGAGATTCAATACGGTGATTGTATCAGAGACCACACTCTCATGAATAGATCAATGATGTCTAATGAGCCCCAATGAGTTTTAGATCTCATGAGAAAAGGTTAGTTCTCTTGACAGCTGGTCGCTGTAAAAGACAGGGAAAACAAGATACTCATTCTCCCCCTCTGCATGAGCCCACCATCCTCTGTGCTTCCATCAGCTGTACTGTAGGCCTAAGCCTCTGGACTTCCTAAACACCGGACTCATGAGTATATAAGTAAACCAGTGTCTTCTAAAAACCACCCAGGCTCAGATATTCCTGTTAGCAATGCAAAAACGGACTAAGACACTGGAAGTACATGTTTGAGAGTCCATGGTGTCTGTTTCCATTAAACCGAAACTGAGACAATGCAGACTTGTAATGCTATTGTTGCATGAGTTGGACTGGCCCCAGCTATTATAAGGCTTACCTGGGTAGAAAGTTATGAGGGAAACATCAGTTCCTTATTTCTTCTCTAGGCAAAGATGATGAAGTCTGTGCCTTATCATTGCAGAGAAGAACAACCTATTAAAATCTGGTGGTAGCTTACATAAAAGTATTCATGGACTGTAGGATTCCAAAATACATCACGTTTATTTTCAGGCATTCTTTCATTCCTTTTTTAAAAATTTAAGCTTCTTTTTCTACTTTCCTTCCTTGTTTTCTTTCTCTTCCTTCCTTTCTTTCTTTCTTTCTCTTTCTTCCTTTCTTTTTTTCATTCTTTCTCTCTTCTTTTTTCTTCCCCTCCCTCCCTCCATCCCTCCCTTCCTTCTTTCCTTCCTTCCTTTCTTTCTTCTTTCTTTTTCTTTTTCTCTCTCTTTCTTTCTCTCATGATCCAAAAAGACAGACAGAGAAAAAGATAGAGGGACAGGCGGTGCTAAGAGAATCTTTATGCTACTGTCTGGCTTTAGCTCTCTCAAAATAATGCATGATCATATTCCTGGTACATTCAGAGAAACCTCTAGACATAAACCTAGAACCTTCCCACATGGGTCAGCATTGCAGAGCATCACATCACCTACTGCTACACCACTGCCCAGCCCCTCCTTACCTTTTTAAACTTGCATTTCTCTATTCAATCTTATTTGTGTAGCTATCATAAATTTGATTGATGCCATGTGGTGTTCTTTCATTTTAATGTATTTTTTTTTAGTGAAAAGTTTAAAAGAATGCTTACAAAATGAAACGTGTGCATACAAAATTAAATTTGATGTGAGACACATGATCTATTTTGTTTGCATTATTTTCAAGAGAGACATTTACTTAATTAAAAAGCCTACAAGCTTTATATTAATTAATTTTTCCGTTAAATTGGCAATATTTTATTTAAATTGTTTATAAATGATTTCATGATAATATTTCCCAATAATTTGTATTTTTCTCATATAAAACAATCTTATTTTTAAACATTAGTATTTTCAGAAAATATGTCCCCAAAATAAAATGTTATAAAAATTGTCTGTTGTACTTAAACATTTTTGATATATTTATTTTTGAGTTTGTGCATATTTAAACTTTTATTATAAAATAATCAAATATACAAACAAGAAGGAATTGTACAATAAAATTCTTGTTCACATTACCTGGTATCAACATTACAAATAAGGTCCCTTGGTGCATTAGTGTTCATTTTTATCCTTCCCAACAGTTCATGTAATTTATCTAAATATCTTGTGATCAAGCAATAAATAACTTTGATATTGCTTTTGTGGGTATGTTCCCATCACCATGGCTGTGGAAGCTTCTAAAATTCTTTTCTCTAATTATTAGTATAAACCCATTGTTTGAGAGACATTGTATTAGGTTAATGTCCTTTTGTCTCTTTCCC
>NW_006198649.1:2343052-2393433 GCF_000334495.1 Tupaia belangeri chinensis
ATCCATGACTTTGACTATGCTTACATCTTACATTTTTTATTATTGATTCATGTTTACATGTTGACACTAATCTCCTTCATATCCATGCTGTCATAGCATTTCAAGATTGACATTGGTAATAGTCCTATTTTGCTGTTTGTCTCTGTATCTGTTTCTGTCTCTCTCTCTTCTCTGTTTCTTTAACCATTAGACAAGACTTAGATATTTTACTTTTAAAAATATTTACTCTCTATGAATATATATGTGCCTGTATGTACAACCACAAATCTTTCTCTGTGCTAGTCATCATGTGTGCTAAATTGTTTACATTCACTATCACACCCAGTGGTTCCCCAAAAGTGTGTAGCATTATAAGTTTTTATGTTTAGTTGAGAAAACGGAATCTGAGAATAAATAGGCAGTGGTAAGTTTGTTTGATTCAAAAGCATATGTAGGGAACCAGCAGTTAGCGTAATGGCTATGTCACTGGACTCCCACGTAGTCGACCGCGGTTCACGTCTCGGACCCGGTGGCTTAAATCGCACGCCGGGCGCGTGTACGTGCGTGCCCAAGATCCCGAGAGGAGAATGGAGGAGAAGGGATTGCGGCGTGACCATCCCCGCTGGGGGGTGATTTCTTGCTTTCTGTCTCTATGTCTCTGTCTGTCTTGCGAGCGCACGCGCCCTATAGCGAAAACCTCTCAAAAAAAAAAAAAAAAGCATATGTATCATTATATGTGTCAACATTGATACAATTGTTTAATCACACTAAAGTTCCAATCTATTAACTTGTACAGGATTTCTTGCTCTTACCTTTCTGTCCTATTTTCCATCATTTTTTACTATATATATTTGCTAAATTTTTTTATCTAATATTTTGAATTATTTATATTTATCGTGTATTCATAATTTCTGTCTAATATGAGACTACATAATTCTTAAAAATTGAATCGTGATGAATCTTCACATTTTCTTAGACATAGATTAAATTGAAAGAAGATAGATTCGACCTAGTCAGTGGCGTCATAGTTAAGGCACTGGATCCTACATGGCTGATTGCACAATTCAAGTCCCAGACCCAGTGGCTTGAAAAACATGCCACATGTCAATGCATGCCAAAAATCCCTAGAGGAGAATGAAGGAGAAAGTACCATAGCATAGCCATCCCTCCTGAGGGATCCTTTTCCCTTACTTCTTTCTCTCTGTTTTTCTCTCTTCAGTGAGTGCACATGTCCTGCAGCAAATTTAAAATTAAAGAAAAAGATAGATTGAATTTAATTTGAAACTTTTTGAGAGGTTTTTGCTATAAGGAGTGTGCACTTGCTGGAAAGACAGAGAGAGACAGAGAGACAGAAAGTGGGAAATCACCCCCCAGAGGAGATAGCCACGCCACAATCGCTTCTTCTCCAGTCTTCTCTTGGAATCGTGGGCATGCTCGCAAATGCACCCAGCATGAGTTTAAGCCACCGGGTTCAGTACTTGAACTGTGGTTGACTATGTGGGAGTCCAGCAACATAACCATTATGCCACCTGTGAGTCCCTTGAATTTTGAATTTTGTTCCAGGAAGTTATTTCCAAAAGCAACGTACTAAATTTCTGTTTTCAAAGCTCATACAAAATAACGGAAGACTCAAAAGAATGACAAAACTGTATACAATTATAATGAAAAAAAATTTTTTTTAATAATTTTACTAATTGTTTTTACTAATTGTAACCAGTTCTCAACAAATGTTACAGGAATTGATAGAAAAATGTTCTTGACTGTTAATTTCTCTTTTTGGTTGCTGTCCATACCCATCCACACTCAATTCCCAGTTCTTGAAATCTGATTGATCCTCTTCCATTTTTGCCTTTTCACCTAATGGAGTCCCTGCGCACCCTTGCTCAGCCTGCACTCTGAGTTTGTTCAAACAAGAATTGACAGTCACCTGTGATTCTGTTCTCTCATTTCTTAGATACAATCCATCATTAGTCCTGGCAATTACTTCCTGAGTCCACCTTGAATTCTTTTACTACACTCCTTTTTCACTGCCGCTACCATAAGCCGTCAGATCACCGTTTTCTTTCCCTGGTCCTTTAAAAATAATCCTTGACATACCCTTACTTGTGCTTTGCTGTATTCTATTCTCTGCATAACAGACACAGTAATTACATATGCATATGTTTCTCCCCTGCTTCAAAGCCTTCAAAACCTATGTACTTCTTACTCCCTTGGAATCAAATCCAAAATAATTCCTTTACCTCACAAGACCTATAAAATCATCCTCTTAACTTCGTTTTCCTCTCCTCCTCAATCACCATGCTTTTATACTGGCCTCATTTCGGCACCTCAAATAACCCTCCTTCTTTTCCCTTATTAGGGCTTTAGCTTATGCCGTTTACTTTGTCATCTTTAGACTGCTTTCCTCATCCTTCAGGTTCAGTTAGAATATCACCTCCTTGAAGTACTTTTCCCTGATCAGTTTGTCTAAGTAGGTTACTCACTAGCTATTCTAGCTCATAGCAAATTTTTTCTTCAGAATTTTTCACAATTTATAATTACATATTGATCCATTTTTTTCTTTCTCCTCCACTGGACTCCATGTCTTGTGAGTGTATTTACTAAATATGTTTCTCTTCTGAACTTTTTTTTTTTTTTGGAGAGATTTTTGCTATAGCACACATGTGCTCACCAGAGCAACAGAGAGAGACAGAGAGAGACGGGGGCAGAACACGAGACAGAGCCCCCAGGAGGATGGCCATGCTGTAATCCAGTCTCCTCCATTCTGCTCTCAGGATTGGGATTTGGGGCACACATGCACACGTACTTGGTGTGAGTTTTGAACCACTAGGTTGGTTATGTGAACTTTTTACCTAGATGATGCCTAGCAAATAGCAGACATTCAGTACATATTTGTGAAATGCTGGCTTGAGCAGTAGCATTTTTCTCTTTTTCTTCAGAATTCTTTTCTGGACAGACTGGGATGCCAATTTTCCTCGTATTGAGTCTGCCTCCATGAGTGGTGCTGGGAGGAAAACCATCTACAAAGACATGAAGACAGGGGCATGGCCGAATGGACTAACTGTGGACCACTTTGAAAAACGGATAGTTTGGACAGACGCCAGGTTTAAAAAAATCTTTTCTTTTTGTTTTCTTTTACTTTCTTCAACTAATATTTACAAGATTGGAAAACATTCCAACATGCAGATATTATCTATACACATATTAAAAGTCATAATGATTTTTTTTTTTTTTTTTTAGTGTCCACAAATCAGATACAAGCCTATAGAGACACACATAAAATATTTTCTCTGTTTCTTATCTGGATTATATGATTACATCACTGGACTTTTTAAATAACTTCTGGTAAACTGTTGCTTTATTTTTCTTGGTGTAGGTCAGATGCTATTTATTCAGCCCTCTATGATGGAACAAAGATGATAGAAATTATCCGAGGTCACGAATATCTTTCCCATCCATTTGCTGTGTCTCTATATGGGAGTGAGGTCTATTGGACAGACTGGAGGACCAACACATTGTCTAAAGCCAACAAGTGGACAGGGCAGAATGTCAGTGTAATTCAGAAAACTAGTGCACAGCCATTTGACCTTCAGATATACCATCCTAGTCGTCAGCCACAAGGTAAGTACTTTTTCTGTTGTTTGTTTTTTAAGACAGAATATTTGCTATAGGGCATGTATGCTAGCTAGAGAGATAGAGAAATACAGAGAGACAGAAAGCGAGAAATCAACCTCCAGGGGATGGCCACACAATCCCTTCTCCTTCATTTTCTTTTGGGATCTTGGGCACACACGCACACACACCCTGTGTGAATCTAAGCCATTGGGTTCAGGACTTGAACCGTGGTCAACTACGTGAGAGTCCAGTGATGTGCCATTGCATCATCTAATGGTCCTCAGGGTAATTACTTAACATAATTTACCTATTGAGAAAACATGTTCTTCTTAATTATGTAAGATTTAAACCACAAATTACTTCTGTAAATTAATAGTTATTCATATTTCATATGTATTATATGGTCGAAGTGGTTCTAGCTTTTATTTTAGTTAGTTTGGGATCTTTTTTTTTTCACTCTCCCTTTTAGTCTTCTTCAAAGAGAGATAAATAGGAAAATATTAGAATTAAGGATTTTACAATATTAGCGAAGGTTTACACTGCTGTTGCTTCTATGAAAGGTGCTGTGGAAAGCTGTATAAGGTCATTAGATTTGCAATTTATTACCTCAGTATGATGCTTGCATTTGAAAAGAACACCAAGGACATGTTATGTTACTCTTCCCACCAAGGAATCTCTGCTTGGCATATTTGAGGAGAGGATGGTTGGTATATAAGAAAGGATGTTAAAGAATAAAACAATAATAACTTTCATACAGAATCTTGACTAAAGCAAAAAAAAAAAAGAAAGAAAGGATGAACCACTGGCATGAGTTCCTCCATTTTAAGAGAAGTGGGTTCCCAGGAACATGTATGCTACTTCTTCCCATGTATTTCACATTTTGGAATAATCGTAATCTCCATTTTGTTTTTCTGATTTCTTCTACTCAATCCTTGTCAAATGTCTTTATCACAATTCTTACATTTATTTCTCCCTAATATATTATGGTCATTTGATATAACATCAGCTGATTTTTTCATAACTATTCTTCATTATGTGCACTGTAACCTATGGAAATCTCATTCTAATGCAAATAACATTCCTTTTGTTGGCGGAGTTTAATTCTACACACAAGATTCTCGGGTGACAGCTTTTCTCCCATGGAGGATACATTTTCTCCTTTTCTCCTTTCCTCCTCCTTGTAGTGTAGAGTAAGCGGATCTAACTCATTGGCATTTCTGGCCTCGGGTTTCATACTTCAAGCCTTATTTTAAAATCATGCTTTATTATCTTCTCCTAAACTTGACTGAAAACAATCACCTCTATGGTAGCCAATATCCCACGGCTATCCTTTGTCTTTCTTCAGTACTTGGCCTTTATTCTCCCTCGACACTATTTCTCCTGCCAAAATTTCTTCAACTGTAAAATTTTCTGTGCCCTCTCTCTGACAATTTGATTGAATCTATTTCTCTTAGCAGATACTCTTGATTTCTCAGTTTCAATTTTTTTATATAATTGATTCTCCCTTACCACATGGGAATTGCTACATACCCTGGACTATTGCTACACACCCTGAGCAATTCCTTTAATATTTTCCTTCCACCCTTGACTCCCTTTACACTATTATCTGCAAAGCATGAGGATACTAAATGGAGAAAGCATTTATCTTAGTCATTTTTGCACTTAAGCACTCAGTCAATGTGTTGCATTTAACTGAATTTGAATAAGACAAGAAATCATCATTCTGATCAGCAATGTGCCAATACTGTAATGAAAAACATACTTTTCTTTATAATGAAAAGATACTCTTCTTTAACTTTTTTTCAACATGTAGGAATTGTAAACAGACCATGTGCATGACAAACATGTATAAGATGATTGGTTTTGATTTTAGGGAGTACAATAATATTTATACAGCTCTCTCTCTATATATATATGTGTGTGTGTGTGTGTGTGTGTGTATATATATATATATTTTTTTTTTGTTTGTTTGTTTGTTTGTTTGTTTTGGGTTTTTTTTTTTTTGAGAGGTTTTTGCTATAGGGTGCATGCGCTCGCCAGAAAGACAAAGAGAGACAGAGACAGAAAGTGAGAAATCACAAAAAAAAAATAAATAAAAGAAAGTGAGAAATCACCCCCCAGGGGGATGGTCACTCCGCAATCCCTTCTCCTCCATTCTCCTCTCGGGATCTTGGGCACATGCTCATATGTGCCCGGCGTGAGTTTAAGCCACAGGATACGAGACTCGAACTGTGGTAGACTACATGGGAGTCCAGTGTCGTAGCCATTATGCTAACTGCTGGTCCCATACTTTTGTCCCACAAATTACTTGGTATTTTGTATGAGTTGTAATTTTTATGTTTAGAGCAATGTAGGTGTATTATGAGAAATGGCCTAAACAGTGTGCACCATTCCCCTCCCTCAAAATAGGATCAATGGATTTAATTTATTAACTACACTAATTTGCCCATATTGGCATGATCCTTAGCAAGTTTATATAATAAGAAGGATCATGATCATTGCCAGCGTTCCTGACATTTTTGTACGTGGGAAAAGAAAGGAATGAATTATATTCATGATAATTTGTTTGGTTGGGGGGTTAAGTGTTCTTAACACCTTTACTTAATTCAGAAGATTTATCTTTGATTTTTTTCATTTAGTGCAACATAAGAAGGATTTTACCCTATGGATTTCCTTTAACATATTTTTGTCCGTGATTCAGAACAGATATTCTAGTCTTTATGTATGTACATTTAGAGAATGTCACCTATAAAGAGAACTTGATATTTCCTAAATGAAATTCGGTCAGTTTCCAATTTTGAGAATGATCATAGGGCATTCTACTTTTCCTCATTGCAAGGATCACTGAGCATATAACAATCATTATCTGTCCTACTTATCTGCTTCAGTGAAATAACACTTTCACTTCAAAGGGAAAAAGACACAAGAACATATCGACTATTCCATTATTGAAGAGAAAAATAAAATGAAAATCATGACAAAGTCTCAGCATTAACACAAGTCCAATAATAATAGCTCCCCACTTTTTGGAAAATAGTAAAATGAAGTTGTAGAAAAAATAATAAATTTGTAAAGTACTTGACATTTGACACTATAAAATTGAAATATATCTTTCACAAATTAAAGGAATGTAGTCTCAAATATTCTTTGAGGTTATCTAATTTGCCAAGTAGAAAATAGAGAAAACTTTCAATACCAGTTTTCCTTCAAGTAAGCATTCATTATGTATGGTAATTTCCAGCTTGGTTATTGGACACTTAAACAAACCATTCACAAATGTATTTTAGATTATTTTGGTTCCTAATGTTTTTGTTATATGCAATTGGGAAGAAACAAATAAAAGTTTAAACATAGGCAACATGAAAAAGCAATTGTGGGTATTTTTACCCCTTTCTTTAGATTTTATTTATTTATTCCCTGTGGCACATGAACTCATCACAGAGAGATGGAGAGATGGAGAGAGAGACAGAGAGAGGGAAAGTGAGGAATCACCCCCCAGGGGAGATGGTCATGTCGCAATTCCTTATCCTTTCAGTCACACATGCACACACGTTCGGTGTGATTTTCAAGCCACTGTCCAGAGCTTGAATTGTAGCTAGTCATGTGTGAGTTGAGTGCCTTAACCACCATGCCTCCTGCTGGCCATATAATTGGGGACATTTTAAATTTAAATAAACACAGTTTTATGGTATGAAGGAAATGAGATTAGAGTAAATGGCATGGCCTGGGTTCAAATTCTAACTTTATGATTTATTAGTCACATATCCTTCATTATTGACATGGTTTAATTTCAGACACATAATTTTTTCAACCATTCACGTATTGTTGGCTATTACTGGCAGATAATTTAACCTCTCTGCGTCTGTTTTCTTATTTGCAAATTAGTGATAGTAATGATATCTACATCATATGATTAGTAAATAGGAGTTTAATTACACATAAAATAAACAATAAAAATGACTTCATAAGTAAAAAATACTTTAAAATAGTGTCCAACAAGTGATTAGTAATTGAATTTACATATGTAAGTAAATTAAATTTAAAAAATGAACATTGCTGAAATGATATCCTTTTCTAGCCTCCTTTTGGTGAAATTTAGGTCACATTATTCTGAGCCAAACTCCTTATGTTCCCTGAAGCTTCGTTTTCTCAGATAAAATGGGTACTTTTATAAAACTTTTTTAAAATAAGAATACAACTTTTTTTTTCGTAATTGCTAGAGAACATGTGTGCTCACCAGAGGGAAAAAGAGAACCCTCCCCTCCAATGTGGCATGGTCACACTGCAGTGCCTTTTTCCATCTCTCCTTCCTGTCAGGATCCTGGGCTTCTGTGCACATGTGCACAGGGTTTACAGATGCCCGGACTGAGATTCAAACCATGGCTGGTCACATGGGATTCAGTTCCCTAGGCACTGTGCATGTACCAGAGTGTCATGTGGCTGGCCCTCAAAAATAGTCTTATGAACTATTTTGAACACTTTTGCTCAAATTTAAATAATTTATAATGGCTTTAATGTTATACTTTTTTATATACTACCAATTTGCTTAATGAAAAATGTCAACGAAATAGGAATTAGAACTCTAAAAATGAGCAATATGGTTGGTGCCAAGTGAGTCCAATTGTAGCATCAGTCTGATCACTAAGCTATCAAATTAGTTCCCTCCACACACTCACCTTACCATCTGACACCATTCTTCAAAGACATGGTGCATGGCCTAGTAAATATGTATCCAAATCTGTGGTTAAACTAGTAAAAGAGATGTTGTAAGGTTTATTTTGTATTATAAAATAATATTTCTTCATCATAGAAAAGGTATAAAATGTAGAAAAACATGGGACAGAAAAAAATGTTCACTCATTTCTCAGATCCCAAGACAACAAACATTTCCATTTTCTTTTTTCTATTTGTATTTTAGTCCATTCAGGCTGCTATGACTTAATACTTTAAAATGGGTGGTTTATAAGCAACAAACATTGATTTCTTACAATTCTGGAGGCTGGGAAGTTCACGCTCAGGCACTAGAAGATTCAGTGTCTGATAAGGGTCTGTTCTTGTAGATGGCACCTTCTTGATGTATCTCAGGTGGTAAAAGGAGACAAGCAATTCCTGTGAGCCTTTAAGGGGCACCACTCTAGAGTCATACGATGGTGCAGCAGTAAAAGTGATGATTAGTTCCCAGTTCAAGTCCAGAGACCTTCCTGAGTACGCTGGTTACATGTCTGCCCCTAGTCTGGGGCTGCCTGGAGCTGAGATGGGTGGCAGCATCAGGACACTGTTGGAGATATCCTCTCTCTTACATACTTTCTTTCTTTCTTTTTTTTTTTTTTTCATTCATGGAAAAAATTAATGAATAAACTTTTAAAAATGGAAATAAATAAAAAGCACGCTATTCATGAAGGCTCTGTCCTTATAAACTAATCCCTTTGTAAAGTCCCACCTATTAATATTGAGTTGTCTGAAAAGTCAGGATGCATTTTTACATAAGAAAACATAGAGAAACACATCATGACTTCCCTGACAACCTAATATCATCACATTAGGGGTTAAGTTTTAACATAGGAACTTTAAGCTAATACAAATATTCAGACCATAGCAAATTATTTTAACATATATATTGAATATCAAAATGATACTACCACTATCTATTGATGGACAACTATTCTAATTTTTCTTTTTTTCCCCTAACTTTCAGAGCCATTTTTGAAAATAGTTATTTCCAGTTTTTATGAGAAAAGTAAGTCTCATGAAAGTTAAGTAACTCGACTCAGAATAATACACTTCATCAAGGGAAGTATCAAGGTTTCCGTAGTTTGGCCAACTCTGCATTCATGCTTTATTCCTTTCTAAATTAAAAAAGAATTTAATTTGTTTTGTTTTACTATGCCAGAGGACTTACACACATGTAAAAGAAAGAGAAAGAAACCCCACCCACCACCCACCACGACAGAGTCCGGTGATGTTCCAATTCAATCCTCTCTCTGCCTATTCTCTATCCCATTAGGGTCCCAGACAATGGGTATGTGCCTAGCATGTAAGCCACCAGGGCTAAATATCAAACTCTGGTTGGCCATGTGGGATTCTGTTTCCTGGTTGGCCATGTGGGATTCTGTTTCCTCTTCACACAACTAAACACCTGCACTCTGGCACTGACCTAAGAAAACATTATTTCTTCAAATTTAAGTTCACATTCTATTTTTAATTTTGTATTTTCATTTTAAATTTTTATGAATGTCTTATAAAATCACCTTTTTTAATAACTATACAGTTTCACATCACATATGACTATCAAAAGTGTTCTCAAGTATTGATGTATTACTGGATATTTAGTTTGATTTTAGTTTACAGCTATGTTATCAGAAATGATTTTAATGAATGCAAGTATAAATATTTTTTATAGTGTGTTTTTTTTCTTTGAGCAAACATATGACTTTTCTGTAGTAGCCAGAAAGAAATACCTGAGTATAGGTCCTTTCAAATACCAATAGCATCACAGAAACCAAATGGAATTCGGCTCATAGTCCTATATTATTTTTATAATAAGAAATATTGAATATTGATGAAGTTTATATACCCTTTGGGAGATACACATATGCAACATGAAGATACACACACACACACACACACACACACACACACACACACAATATAGTTCTAGTTTTATCCAAATTCATAGCAGAATAGGAAAATAATCTCATAAGAAACTAAGTACAACTAAAATATGACCACTGATGCCAAAATTAAAATTTACTACTGTTTTTGTAAATAAATCCAACCCAGGATTAAAAGTGAGAAATGCAATATGATGGAGTTCAATTTAATCTGTGAGAGAGGCAGCACAAGAGGTTGGAGCGACTCACTCTATGCTCAATTTACCCATCTTACCACTCGGTCTCTGGAGAAGTCCAAAGGTCTGACTAGCACAACTGGATATCCTTCTATTAGCAAAGGAGTTGCTAGTGGCCACATCATATCTCCAGGCACAGGACTGACAGACACAATGAAATGTCGGTATTAGGTCTGTAGTTATCAGATTAAAGTAAGGATGAGACAGAGGAAGAGAAGAGATTAAAGTGGGAAGTTTGGGGCATATGACATCTCCTTTACTAAAAAGGTAAGCAAAAACATCTAGAAAAGGACACTAAATAGTAGCTTTATTGTGATAATTATAATCTGAATATGGAATATTGGGAAATGTAGAACCATAATTTCACACACAACGTGCTATAGTTTCACATTACGTAAGACAGTCCCATTTTATCCTCACTTGCTTTTGTAAGATTTTATATATATGTATATAATATAAATATATATATATATAGTATAATGTGTATATATATATATATATATATATATATATATATATATTCATGCTCTTTCACCAATTGAACAAATAACTGAGTACTTTAACATCTTTTCTCTATTTTCTGTATCAATATCTGGTGTGGATTGGTAAATTATAGCCAGTAGTTGATAATTATGGTCACCTACTAAAAAAACATATAAGAGAATATTAATGTTTTCTTGATATACAGAAGAGTTTTCCAGTAAATACAATAATACTTTTATAATGAGCTACAAAATCAAACTGTAGGTTTCACTTTAAGCTGAAAATGAATAATCCACATTTATAAGGCCATAGCCTAAATGTGTTTTTATCAGTAAAATGCAGCTATTAATTGAGTTAATTTTAGGTATATTAAAAAAATACTGCAACAAAAATTTTATAATAAACACTTGTTAAACAATATGTACATTTCAATTTGGATAATGAGATCTTGGTTTATATGATTAACCATTAAATAAAAATGACTTGTGATAATAAGGATGATAAACACTTATGTTTTTATTAGTACTTTGTAGGTATTAACACGAAGAGTTGCAGGAAAAAGTCTTCTGAGAGGCCTTCTCACTTAAAAACTACATATCAATTATAAATTTTTCCATCAATTGGTACTCTACCTCTTCCACATTCATGGTTAACACTATAACGACTCTTAGCACTTAGAGTTTACGTGGTTGGCTAATAGTTTTCTAATTCTGTCTCATCAAATCAACTAGATTATAAAATATTTGAGGAAAAGATTGTCATTTATTTCTTCGTGTCAACTATAGCTAGTGTCTGGTTAAATCCTTTATAATAACAGCATTAATAATTATAATAATGGCAGCTAAAGCTTGCTAATCCTCATTGCAATTCCATGAGGAAGACTATTAGCAACCCTGTTTTACAGATGAGGAACCTAAGACAAAGTAATGCTAAATTACTTATTCAAGTTCTATAAGCCAGGGACTGATTGCCCTGTTTTCTGATGTCTGAGGCTAGAGTTCTTGACATAAGCACTACAAGTACATGTTGAAAACATTAAATGTATGTATGTTTAGATTTTTCTTTGAGTTAGTATACCATATCACCAGATGGCAGTAGAAAGTCATGTTTTATTAATACACTCTATTGGACTAACTTTCATACCATTTTGGACTTTATTGTCTAAAAAGGGAAACAACTAAAGTAACAATCAGGATAAGTAAACTAATTGTTAAAATGGGTTGACTTTGAATTAAAGAGGATAGTAAATATATTTTAAAAGGGAGGAAAGTGTGGTGCTAAAAACAGTCTTGGGATTAGCCTAGTTTAATTCTTTTCTCTGTCACTTACTAGCCATGTCACCTGAGGCAGAACACTTCAATTTATAGGGCCTTCTTTTCTCATTTGCAGATTAAAGCTGCTACTAGTAAGGAGGAAAACTGGGAAACAAAATTGAACAGGGATCAGACCATAGTGGGACTTAGTAAATCCCCTTACGAAAGAAATATATTTTTTTAGTTGTTTAAGAAAAATGATTTTATTGATTTTAAACTTGAGTGTGCATCAGAATTATCCAGAGGGCTCATTAAAACACCCACTGGTGAGAGTCACCCCAGATACTTGATTCAGTAGATGTGAGGTGGGGTTTAAGATGTGTCTTTAAAAAAACTCTCAGGTTGGGAACCAGCAGTTAGCGTAATGGCTATGTCGCTGGACTCCCAAGTAGTCGACCGCGGTTCATGTCCCGGACCCGGTGGCTTAGAACTCATGCTGGGCGCGTGTGTGTGCGTGCCCAAGATCCCGAGAGGAGAATGGAGGAGAAGGGATTGCGGCGTGACCATCCCCCCTGGGGAGTGATTTCTCGCTTTCTGTCTCTATGTCTCTCTCTGTCTGTCTGGCAAGCGCATGTGCCCTATAGCGAAAACCTCTCAAAAAAAATAATAATAACTCTCAGGGCATACTGATGCTGTCTTAAGAACTGCTGGTCTAAGGAGAAGAGAAAAATATTTTAAGTATTTGGGAAAGTTAGTAAAAAGAATAGTTTTGCATGATAGAAATTTGCAAAGGACATTGGAAGCAGACAGGATGAGAAGTAGGAGACTGGTAAGGAAGTATGTTAGTCAAGGTTCTCCAGAGAAACAAAACCAACAGGATATACATCTAATCTATAGCTATCTCTTTCTATATTTGATCTATATTTTGATCTATGTCTGTATCCAGAGAGAGAGGAGAGAGACTGATTATAGGAGTTGGGACATGCATCTGTGGATGCTAAGATGTTTTTCGATCTGTTGAAATCAAGCACGAGAACCAAAAATGCTGGTGGTGTAATTCACTCCTAGCCTAAAGGCCTGAGACCAGGAGAGTTAAGGGGGAAATAGTGTCCGTCCCAACCTACGAGTTCACAAGTGCAAGATCTAGGAGTGCCCCTAATAGAGGGCAGATGAAGATGGATATTCCAGGTCAAACAGGAAAAAACTTGCTCTTCCTCCACTTTTTGTTCTACTCAGCCTCTCAATGCATTGCATGGTGCCCACCTGCACTTCTGAGACCAGGAGCTTCATTACTCAGTATACTGATTCAGCATATCCAGAAATAATGTTTCACCAGCTCGCTGGGTACACTTAACACAGCGAAATTGAGACATAAAACTAACCATCTTTGGAAGTTCCTTAAGTAGATCAAGGGATGGCAGATGCCAAAGTCTGGGAGACAGTAATAAGAAAAGAAAACTTGGTATAGGTGAGATGTGCCTAGTGGCAAAATCAGTTAAAAATAATGACAGAGATTTATAGGTAGGGAGCTGGGGAGAGAAGGAAGAAACTGGCATGGTTTTTATGTTCTGGTTTCTATCAGTGGCTTCACAGCCAAAAGTAAATAGAGAGAGCAAGAAGGATGCAATCTGCTTCAGTGATAGGCAATATAGCAAGTGTTTTAGGCTTTGTGAATGCTGTAGTTTCTGTTGGTTATTCAATTGTTGTCATGTGTAAACAGTAATATGAAAAATAATGAGTATGGCTGTGTTCCAATAATGCTTAATTTCTAGACATTGAATTTAGAATTTCATGTAATTTTCACATAGCATGAAATATTATCCTTCATATTTTTAAAGAATTATTTATTTATTTATTTAAATCCATTTGTTATTATTATTTTTTAATTTAACCAGAGAGAGGCAGAGAGAGAAAGAGAGAGAGAGAGAGAGAGAGAAAACAAGACATCTGGTCCAGGACTCAAACTGTGGTTGGCATGTAGGAGGCCAGAGCCCAATCACCCTACTAACTGCTGACCCCTGGGTTTTTGTTTTGCTTTTTAAATCATTTAATAAAATATCTCACAGTCAAGTAGTAGCCTATAGGCTGTAGTTTTCTAACACCTTGTTTGAAGAATAAACTAAAATATTAAACTTTGGATATGCTGAATTTGAGATACTTCTGGGATGCTGTTGAAAAGTAATGGCTAAGGGAACCAGCAGTTAGCGTAATGGCTATATCACTGGACTCCCACGTAGTCGACAACGGTTCGTGTCACGGACCTGGTGGCTTAAAACTCACGCCGGGCGCATGTGCGTGCATGCCCAAGATCCCGAGAGGAGAATGGAGGAGAAGGGATTGCATCGTGACCATCCCCCCTGGGGAGTGATTTCTCGCTTTCTGTCTCTATGTCTCTCTCTGTCTGTCTGGCGAGCACACGCGCCCTAAAAATCTTCCCAAAAAAAAAAAAAAAAAAAGTAATGGCTAACAAGGGAAAAAAGATAGGCTGGGGTTATAGTTTGAATAGTCATTCAGTTGTAGGTTGAAGACAAGAATTTGGATGAGATATCTTAAGAATATTACAAACATTGGGGGAACCAACAGTTAGCGTAATGGCTATGTCGCTGGACTCCCACGTAGTTGACCGCGGTTCGTGTCCCGGACCCGGTGGCTTGAAACTCACACCGGGTGCGTGTGCGTGTGTGCCCAGGATCCCGAGAGGAGAATGGAGGAGAAGGGATTGCGGCATGACCATCCCCCCTGGGGGATGATTTCTCGCTTTCTGTCTCTATGTCTCTCTCTGTCTGTCTGGCGAGCGCACGCGCCCTACAGTGAAAATCTCTCCAAAAAAAAAAAAAGAATATTACAAATATTGAGAAGAGGGAAAGGGCAAGGCGTTGGAGAACACAAACTGTAAAGAGGAAAGGAAAGAACCCTGAGAAAAAGACACCAAGCTATTGCAGAATGGAAAGAGAACATACTAAAACCAAACTAGGGGAAGAGTTTCAGCAATATTTACTCTTGCAGAGAAGTCAAGAAATATAATGACATAGGAGCTGGATAATGAGACAGCAGTAAACCATGATGCTCTGCAAGGCTACTCACATGAGAACGTTCTGGGTTTATGTCCGAAGACCTCCTGGGAACATGTGTGGCGCAGATCTGAGGCTGATTGTAGCAGATGAGGCATAGATTGTAACATCAGGGAGCTGTTGGAGATACTCTCTCTCTCTCTCTCTCTTTTGCTCACTGAAGAAATAAATAAATCACCTTTTTTTTTAAAAAAAAAAAAGAAAGATAAAGACATAAATGTGTTTATTAAATTTGATATCCTGGAGGAAGGCTATCAATAATAGTAAGCAATTTGAGTAGATTTGTTTTCATACATCCTAGTGATACTAAAGATGTCTGAAATTAGATATTAGTATTGCCTTGAAATCATCTTATTTTAAAATATCATTTATTAAACAACAGGACTATATCATTAAGAAACACAAAACAAATTTCAAAAAAGATAACCTTCATAGCAATCAGCTTAGGAAATACAGTAATCAAGAGGAAGATTCTAAGCCAGGCTCTGTGGCACTCTCCTGTAATCCCAGCTACTCAGGAGGCTGAAACAGAAGGATTCTCAGTTTGAAGCCAGCCTGGGCAATAGAGTAAGAACTTGCTTGTGTCTAAGTAAAAGAAAAAGGAAGATTCTAGAGCCAGACTGCTTTGTTTCATATTCTACTTTTGTCATATCCTGACTTCATGACCTTTCTCTAGCTTGGATGTTTTAATTGTAAAATGGATACCTGTCAAATACTAAGCACTAAATAAATGTTTGTTAAGTGAATAATAGACCGAAATACAGGTTAGCAGATAGATAAATAAATGATAATCATATAATTTTCTTTTTCTTTCTTTTCTATTTTTCTTTTTAGTTTGCTGTAGGGTGTAAGTGAGGGTGTGTGTGCTTGCCAGAGAGAGAGAGGGAAAGCAAACAATCACCTCCCTGGGGGGTAATGACCATGTGACAATTCCTTTTCTTCTTTTCTCCTCTTGGGATTTTTGGCATGCTCACACATACCCATAGTGTTTTTCAAGTTGCTGGATCCAGGACTCAGGACTATGCAGTTAGCCATATGGGATCCATATGATCTAACCACTGTGCCACCAGCTGGTTCCACAATTTTCTTAGTTACTGTGTTTTTCACATGGCCACCAAACTTTCTTCCCTTTGTAAACATGTAAAAAGTGTTCCTTTCTTCTCTTGGATGTTTACTCTCTGCAGCAGCCTTTGCATTCTCTGTGTCCTCTCCCCTTTCCCAATCCAAAGTGTTTTCTTCATCTGAACCTCAGTTGGGATTTAACAACAGTGGAACTGAATTTTCTCATGAATTCAGCAAGATTCCACCACCCTGGGTTTTTCCATTTTCTAGTGCATTTCTTTCTTTAGTGCTCTATTGGAATCATTTTTTGAAATAACTCACGAATGTGATTGTCACTTTAAATACCGAGTTTTCCAAATTCATTATCTGTTAGTCTTTCACCAATTTTAAGATATTATTCTCTTCTGGAAGAAACTTTTCTTCAATCTGAAAAGAACTCAGTTCCAAGAGAACTTAAATATTTGTTGGTAAAAATATTATTATTTTGCAGGAGACTTTTTATTTTACTTTCAATGTCTGGCTACTTACTCAACTGTCTCATTTTCATTTTGATCTTGAAAACCATAGTGACTAACAACTGTACAATTGTTTTGGGTAACATTAATATGACACTACCCTTTAGCAAAACAAATAAAAACTCAGAATGCAATGCATCTCAATGCATGAGACCTTCAGGAGTTTCTCTATTGTTACAACAACAACTAGATTAAACACATTAAGGAAAATTATACTCTAGTGTAGTACCTGCCCACCATCCCTGTTTTGTACACCATTCTTAAACTGCTCACTTGAATGAATGAGTGTATCTAAATGAATTGATTTATTTAGAGAAGTTGTAGCAATTGGAACTCTTACTCTGGATTTTGAGTCCTTGTTCCCGTCTTAATAGTTGCGTGATCTTGATTTAGTCTTCTTTTCCTTCCCAATGTTAAGTTTACTCTTTGAAGAATGGGGTAATTTATTTTTATAAGCAAAATGGCATTATAAAGGAATAAATGAAATAATACTTATAAAACACTTGGAAAATTTTCTAACATATTGTGATCAAACAAATTATTCCACTTTTGGAATGTTTCATCTTATTATTATTTTGTTTATCTCAGTTGCCTATTATATTACAACAATATAGGAGAATTGCAGGCTTTTCAACAAAGAATAGCTTTAACATGAAATGATTTATGTGTCTGATTGCATCAAGAAAATATTTACAAAGGAACTTAAACTTTCCTTGACATTTATAAGAAAACAGAATAATTTTATTTGGGATTAAAAAAAAACACAGATTTTAAAAATTTTAGTGATATTATTGTTCCTTAGGAGACAAAGAATCATTTATGAAGTCTGAAGGATGAGGGACTTCATTTGTGGCCATTAATATATCCAATTATATGGGCTAAGGGGTGGCTTGGTGATTGTGGTGTTGGATTCCCATATGGCCAACCTTGGCTCAAGTCCTAGACCTGGATGTATAGGACACCAGGCACATGTGTGCTAGCATGCCTGGGATCCCAGGAAAATAATGGCAAAGAGGGTATTGTGGAGTGGTCATTTCTCTTGGAGGGGGATGGAATTTCTCACTTTCCCTTTTACTGACCATCTCTGTCTTTCTCCAGGGAGTGCATGTGCCCTATGGTAAAAAACAAAAACAAAACCTCTAAAAAAATCCAGTTATAATTATGATAAAAATTTTTCATATACTTAATAAAAGGATTTTTTTTCCTCCAAAAATGAATTACTCTCAAGAACATGGTTCAACATGGTGGAAGTGAATCTCAAATATTTTCAGGTTGCATAAATTGTCCACATCCATAAATTACTATGTCAAATTCTAATTACCAGTCAAATAAGCCAATGTCTTTCTCTTTCTCTCTCTCAACTCCCACTTTATATACACACATATATATGTTAAAAATTTTCCTATTCCTTTTAAGTAGTTTTCTTATTTCATAGATTCATACACTATCATTAGGACATATACTTGATTTGACTTGTACCCTATTTTAAAATACTAATGTTTCTAAGACTGTTCAACCAGTGTTTATAGGCCTTGAGCATATACATCTTAAGTGATTCAGAGTTCTTCACTGAAATCTGTTCAGATTTAGAATCCAAGATCAGGGGTTCTGCACTTTACATATTTTGAAGTAGATAATTCTTAGTTGTCTGAGTTTTTAACTGTGAATTATGGATGATTTATTAGATCCCTGGCCTCTACCCACTAAGATACTAACCAAAAATATCCTTATTCATTCCCAAATGTCTTTTAGGGGCAAAACTCACCAATATTACTACCTTAATCCATTTTTTAACCCTTTTTTAGAGAACTGTGCACAAATAGAAATGGCATTTGTGACTGTTAACAATCCTCTTTGTAAAGTACAGATATCTACAGAAGATCGGATAAGGTTTTTAGTAATTTTATACTTCATTAAAATAGAGGAGAGTATGGAGACCAGCATATGGCATAATGGTTACATTGCTCGACTTCCATTCAACTCCCAGTCAATTGAGGTTCTAGTCTCAGACCTGGTGGCTTAAAACTCAGACTGGGTGCAAGCTTGTGTGTGCCCAAGATGCCAAGAGGGGAATGGAGGAGAATAGAATGTGACATGGCCATTCCCTCGGGGGTGATTTCTCACTTTCTGTCTCTGTCTCTCTGATGAGTATATGTGTCCTATATTAAAAATCTCTCCATAAAATAAAAAGAAGAAGGACAGTATAAAAGTAATCCATAAAACACAACATTATATGGTGAAAGGCTGCATATCTAGTATTGCTGGAATCTGGTGAAACTAAAGCAATAAGGATATTTTTTACTGCACATATTTCATCATGTGTGTGCTTTTAAATAAAGAATCCATTCAAGTTCTTTAGTGTCCAATGTTAAAATGATCATTTGAAGATGTTTGTTTTAGGGATAACAGGACATGAGATTAGTATTTAATTGCAAAGTACTCCTGAAAATCCCTTTCTTTAAATATATTGAACTGTTTTCCAAAGAAAATTTCTAATATAGATCAATTAATTTATTACATTAGCAATTATTTTTATGCCAAATTGGTAATTATTTTTGTAACATTTATTAACAGGATGAACATTATAATCTATAAAATTATAAAATTATTATCTATAAAATAAAACATCTCTCTTTCATCTAAGAAATTGGATCCTGGCATTCGTCTGCTTTGAGCATAGATTTATTAGGTATATAAATATCACACTGTCAACCCCCAAAAAAGGTTGAGACACAATAAATGAAATAAAAGTGGTTTATTTGAGACAAGGCTCAGAACAAATCATCCTGATGGACAAATTTCTAGTTTCCCAGACATGTGCTTGTTAAAATTGCTGAGAAATTCCGAAAGCTGTGTTAAATAACAAAGGGCCGAAGAGGATTTTTTTAACAAATTACATTGGTTCATTTCAAATAATGCAAACAGCTGGTCGGCTATACTTTATTCTTCACATCATGAACTCAAGAATACTGGGAAGACCCAAGAGCGGAGGGCATACCGTCAACACCCTAACGGCTTGGCGGCATCATGGCTTGTTTACGATGAATCGAAACATGCCATTTTGGGCGGTATCCTTAATGGACATAGGCTGTAATCAAAGTCATAGGTTAGGCTTAGATATTTAAATGGACATTGTATTCCAGACTGTTTTGGACTGTTTCTCTTTCATGACACAAATTGCATAGTATATCAACATTTGCATATCTATTATTCAAATTTAATGGATAAAATAATTGACTTTAAAGTATTTATATTTGCTGATGAGTACTGGACTTTAAACAGTTTGCATGAAATATGAACTTGTTTAATTATATTGTTTTCTTCACAAAGCGTACATCAGTCTTTTATGATTGTATCATTAACATTGGGTTCTCTTATAAAACATTGTAGTTATGCATTATTTAGTGTTTATACCTGAAGCTATAATGTGTTCTAGAGGATTAATTTACCTTCCAGATTTTTGGTTTACTGTTATTTTAGAACATATACCTACATACATTCATGAGCACATGAATCTAAATGTCTTAAGTCTAGCACAATTATACATGCCATAATAATTTTAAGAAAAAAAAACCCTGTATATATAGAGGTCATATTTCTCAGCAATATATACTTAAATAGCAGAGAGAATAACAAACTATAGCCCTTGAACTAAATGCATAGTTTTTATTTTAACACATTTATATCTGTTTATTTACCGATTTGTGCTATAGTAGCAGAATTGAGTAGTAATGATAGGAGAGAATAAGGCCTGCAAAGTGAAAATATTTATTACCCAAACTTTTACAGAAAAAGGCTTGCAATCACTGGCTTCGATAGAGAAAGTATATACCTATACGGAATATTGTATGAATGTGTATCATAAGTTAGAAAGTAGGACAGTAATGCAAAGCTGTGTAATTCCTAAAAAAATCAGTAATTAAAACTAGTCTTTAGTAATGAACGAAATCATCATTTACTGGCTTTATTAGAAGATTTTTTATGATAGGAAAATGAATTGAGTTGAATCATGAAGGAGAGTTAATATGATCATAGTGGTGATAGAATTTTAGGGGGAAAAACTATATTATAGGAAGGTAGAAGAAAAGCTATAGATATTCAGGAAATAATGAGTTCATTTTAGCATGTACATAATATATGTAGAAAGAATTTGGTATAAAGCTGGAAAACAAATAGGCATCTTAGAAAGAGAGGTTAAAGGGCCTGCAGGTGACATAGTAGTGAATGCATTGGACTCCCACATGACTGACTATGGTTCAAATCCCAGACCTGGAGGCTTGCTTTCTTACTTTCTGTCTCTCTCTCTCTCTCTCTCTCTCTTTCTCTGAGCTCATGTACCCTGTGTCAAAATTAATAGTAATAATAATAATAAATAAAATTAAATAAATCGTTCTTAAAAAGAGAGAGGCTGATATGTTTGGGGCAATACTACAGAGTATTAGTTCTGTGGCCATAGTGAATGTACAAAGTAAGAAATAATTTTTTTTTTGTTGGAAGACGGGTTATAAAATTGATAAGGAAACATGTATTAAGGCAAATTTGACAATACTTGGCAAATTACTAAATATGGTAGAGAAAGAAGTGAAAAAATGCTTGGATATTAAAATTGTGCATGCTTAGAAGGTTGATTGTTTCTTTAACAAACATAAATGAGAATAGAGCAGGATGAAGAACTGAGAATAAATGGAAGTTGCAAGTCTTCAAGTTTGACTAAAGCCAAGGAATACTGGGGGAAAGATTAGGAAATAAGGCTGAGACTTTATGAGGTACTTGGTGGGAAGCCATCCAGATTTTTACTCTAATCAGATATATAACCAAGGCTATGTTTTAGAAAGAACTATATGCAGTGTAGAGAGACTAGAAATCAAGAGTGTCATGAGAAGGTCATTGTAAAAATGTCTACAGAAGATAGAACCTAAATTGAGCCAGTGACCATTGAACTGAACCGAATGGAGCACAAAATTAGGGAACAGAACTTTAGCTCTTTGTTGCAAGAACTTTGGTCTACTATTATTTCCCAGCATTTTCCACAGTGTTTGGAATTACTAGGTGATTCACAAGTATTTGATGCATAAATAAAAATCAGGGGATGTTATTGTGTTTCTGAAGTTCTTTGTTTGATCATCTTGAGTCTAGATGATATGAACAATCAGTGAACCCTGTTTGCACAGCTGTATTTGCATTGATCTGCTCGGATTGCTTATAACATTCCATTGACTGGTCAACTTTTCCCATCTCCTGTGTGCAAATAAATGGAATAGCTTTGATCTTGTAGAAGTTTACAACTAATGTATTGATGCTGAATTTTGCAATAGTATTTCTTGTAAAATATTTCATTGCTTTATATCAAGAGTTGGCATATTTATTTTGTAAAGGGCTTGATAATAAATCATTTTAAGGCTTTGCAAACTAGATAACCTTGGCTGAAACTGCTCAATTCTGCTATTGTAGTATGAAGGCAGTAATAGATGATATGTTAACTAATACACATTGTTCTGTTCTAATAAAACTTTATGTACAAAAAACAGCCAGTGAACCAGTTTTTAGCTCAGGAGTCATCTTCTACTAATCTCTGCTTTGTATTGAAAAATGTGGGTATTATGAGCAAAAGTCCTTAATTTGATAATTAGAATAGGTAGCTGTGTTCAAATGCATGGCTGGGAAAGAACTTTAAAAAGATTGACAATATTATTTTAAAATGAAAATGGATGCATGGGAAGAATTCTTAGTGGATTTTCATGCTATGCAGCACAAAATATTATGAATTATATATTACAGTGTTATCATTAGTGCAGACATTGGGCTACAAAGTCAATGTAATATTTACTTAAGTATGTACAAAGAAATGTAATATTTTTGCTTTTAAAAGTATTTTATCACAATTATAAGATCTTGAGGAAACATAGTATGATACTGGTCTAAAAACAGTAATATTCAGAGTGAAATCTATATGCCAATCCTTGGACTACCATCGATCATGCTTTTAATTTTCTTGAGAGAAATAGCATTTCCTATGCCAATTTATTTTGGACAGATTTTTGCTATAGGACACTCACTAGAGAGACAGCAAGAGACAGCGACACATAAAGTGAGAACTCCTCCCCCAGGGCTTTGTAGCAACCCATTCTTCTCCAGTCTCCTCTTGGGATTTTGAGCATGCATGCACACACACCCAGCGTGAGTTTTTTAAAACTGCTGTGTCTAGGACTCAAATTGCAGTTGGTCCAGCGATGCAACCACTACGCCTTCTGCTGGTCCTCCATGTCAAAGTTTTTGAAAATTTTTTTCTTCTACTTTCTTTACCTTCTCTTTTACTTCTCTCTTATTCCTCTCTCTCTCTCCTTTTCTTCCTTTTTATCACTTCTTTATTTTGCAAATGTGGAGAAACCTGTTGCCTTATTTTAGGGTTTCCACACTGGGTAACACTGACTGTGGGTTGCCAACAGTTCTCTCAGGCTGGCTTGTCATTTCAGCTTCTTCTGACAGAGTAACCTTCCCACCTGTTTTCTTGCTTCTCTAACTTGAAACTCATGAAGGATTCCAATTATTATACCAGATGATGCAAAAAGGAAGAGCAGAATATGTGATGGTTACTCTATCATAGGAAATTGCACTAAGGAGTCTCTAAGACCATAGCATGTACTTTTTTCTAACATTTTTTTATCCTAACTGATTTCCTTGGAAGAATTAATTTTCTGAATTTTTCATTTCCTTTTACTTATTTATTCTTTTGAATAAAAGCAGAGATATGCGTTTTGTTTGTCATCTTGATGTGGAGAGTACTAAAGATTGTCAAAAGTCACATTGAGTATTTTTCAAATCAATTAATCTCTCACATCTTCTATAGTTTTAATATATGTTCATGACTTATATCCTCTGTGCTTTAAAGCCCTGTAAGACTAATATTACCTTCTGAAGGGAAGGAAAAAATACCAAGTCTAGGACTTGAACCGTGCTCAGCCATGTGGAAATGTCCAGCACCTTAACCACCACGCCATCTGCTGGCCCCAAAATCTGTATATTTTTATGCTAGGTATGAAAAGGAGAGGGCAGTTGTGGGAAATATGATAGGACAAAAGATGTGTGATTGAATGGTAATAAATGGGAAAAAATTTACTCAGGACTGTTTGTGTGGACTCTTCTCTGTGACCTTACTCCTCGGGGATAAGGCTGTGTCTTTTCTCTAAGTATAGGAAAGACATTCTCACATGGGAGTCTTCTCATCTGCCTCATGGAAGGTCGTAAAATTCCTTTTTGGTTCTATAAACTGATTTAGTAAAGAAGGGTAGGTGGAAAATCAGAGAGGATGAAGGTCCTGCCATTTTTCAATATGCCAAGATGACAGTTTTTGAGTTAGCATGTCCTAACCGTATCATGACTGAGCAATAAGCCCGCTTGTTCAAAAGATGTCATTCATTAGTTTCAATTTAAAATATTTTTTGTGGGAATCGGAAGGTATAGCTCTTTTCCACCTTCAATTTAATACCCTAGTTCTAAAGACTTTTTTCAACTAGACAGGTTTTATAAAAAATGATTAAAGATAATAGTTATGGGGTGAGATGTGGCACTTCAATAATGCGATGCTCTGGTGCTAGAGCCCAGTGGGAAGGTCCTGGTTTATACCCCAAGGCCTCCCAGTACATGCTAGGCATGCATGCATGCCCATAATGCAGGCTGGCTGAGGCTGGGGATTAATCATTGCATGAAGACCCTTTGGGGGAGGTGCACCACCTCAATCTCTCTCTTACACTCACACAGATATACAAATCAATAAAAAGCTTTTGGATACCAGCAGTTGGCATAATGGCTGTGTCGCTGGACTCCCACATAGTCGACCGTGGTTTGCATCCTGGACCTGGTGGCTTAGAACTCACGCCGGGCACGTGTGTGTGCGTGCCCAAGATGCCGAGAGGAGAATGGAGGAGGGATTGCGGTGTGACCATCTCCCCTGAGGGGTGATTTCTCGCTTTCTGTCTCTATGTCTCTCATTTTTTGTCTGGCGAGCGCACGCACCCTATAGTGAAAACTACTCAAAAAAATAATAAAATAAAATAAAAAGCTTTAAAATCAGTTTATAGTTATTGATCAATTAGAATTAAAATCTTACTGAAAAGCCATAATGACAGGACAAAAAACACAAATGAGAGTGACATTTACCTAAAAAAAATTCAGTATTCTGTTTACATTAGAATCTATACGTTATTTACACAAGGACATTTAGTAAGTGTGTATGTGTGTGTGTATGTGTGTGTGTGTGCAGCAAACCTTAACCATGGAATCAGTTCATGCAGAAAAATAAATAACAGTGAACTAGTAGATAAGTTGATAATGAAGAAAACGGACATGTCCTCACATAGGCTTTTGATTTTAAAAAGATCAAATGGCCTGAAGGAAGGATTTATATGTAAAAGCAATGCTCTAAGGAAACCTTTAAAAGTGTATCATTTGGGACCAGCAGTTAGTGTAATGGCTATGTCACTGGACTCCCATGTTGTCGACTGCGGTTTGCATCCTGGACCTGGTGGCTTAAAACTCAGGCCGGGCGCGAGTGCGTGCATGCCCAAGGTCCCCAGAGGAGAATGGAGAAGGGATTGCGGCGTGGCCATCCCCCCTGGGGGGTGATTTCTCACTTTCTGTCTCTATGTCTCTCTCTGTCTGGCTGGCGAATGCACGAACCCTATGGCAAAAACCTCTCCAAAAATAATTAATTGATTTTTAAAAAAGTGTATCATTTGATAAGGGGAGAAATGAGTCTGTCAGGTAGGTTAGGAAATTAACGCCATCCATTGGATCTCTCAATGTCTGGGTTATAGTCCACCTGAGTCGATTATATACTAAATTTAATCATTATTCTTATTTCTCATATTAAATTGTTTTTAAAAATCAAACATATCTGGGCTTCTGAAGGCAATAGGATGCTTGCCATTCATCTTAGAGAAAATTGAGTTACCTTAGTTGTTGTCCTTGAGGGGAAAATGTTTTTATTAATGTAGTTGCTGTGTATGATCATCTATTATCGCCATATTAATCACCCTCGTAATGAGTGCTATGTAGGAAACTGTACTTTGAATAATGAAGTGAATAACCCTGTCAACCTCACAGGTTCCCTAATCCGTGCTTCCTTCCTCACTGTGATGCTTCACTGTTTAATTACAGCTCCCAATCCCTGTGCAGCTCATGATGGCAAAGGCCCCTGCTCTCACATGTGTCTGATCAATCATAACCGGAGTGCTGCTTGTGCGTGCCCCCACTTGATGAAGCTTTCCTCAGACAGAAAGACCTGCTATGGTAAATTCCTTACAGTCCTCTGAAATCCAAATTGAATTCTCTCAAAATGTCTTAGCACTCAGATTTTCCTCAAAGAAGAGGTTTTTAATGTTTTTGAAGACATTTTAGGTGGTGCTATTTGTAGCCACTGTTGATGATTCATCTACTTTTGGGGAGACTGACAAACTCTTTCAGTATGTGATATGTTGCACTTTGCTATGTATTACCTTACTCATTTTTTCTTGCTACTTTCTTATTTGGTGTGTTAGCAGAATTTATCTCTGCAAAACATGGAGATTTGAAATGAAAGTGCATTATCAGAAAATGATGATGTAGGTAGCCTGCATAACAAAGAGGTACTTAACAACTTTATTCTCCTCCCCCTCTTCTAAAGTTACTTTAGCATCATTTTATAAGGGACTACCAATTTGAAGGAAGAAAAAGGAATGAAGTAAAATAGATAACTTGGAAAAAATGTTAAATAAGGACTACATTTAAACAGCTTGTTTGAAATAAAAATAAAATTTGTGAATGAAAATGAGTGATTTCATTAATTTTTTTGTTTATTTGCAAAGCCAATATTTAATTTTAAGGGAGAAAAGAGAACAACCAAACTTACAAAACTTAATTTAGGAACTTAGCCACATACATCTCTTCAATTTGATGCAATAATAATATATCTTAAATAACAACAATAACTCTAAAGAAAACAACAAAAGGACAGAATATGTGTAACTCTTATTTCTATGCGATCTACTAATGCTTAACAAACTGTGCAGGAATGGTTTCTATAGAAATAAAAATAATTAAATGCCTCACAAGGTTAACTACTACCAATGAATAGAAATTTACAATAAAGCAGACTAGCAGTTCACATAATGGCTATGCCGCTGGACTCCATTGTATTCGACTGCTGTTTGATTCTTGAGCACGGTGGCTTAAACTCATGCCATGCACGTGTGCATGCATGCCCAAGATCTCGCGAGGAGAATGGAGGAGAAGGGATTGTGGTGTGGCCATCCCCCCTGGGGGGTGATTTCTCGCTTTCTGTCTCTCAGTCTGTCTCTTTCCGGAGAGCACACGTGCCCTATAGCAAAAACCTCTCCAAAAAAAAGAAAAAGAAACCCAAAGATCAAATAAATTACTGAGAATTTCTTGGCATTTTTAACCAAATGCCTAGAAAAATGATGACTTTAGAATTATAAGTTGTTTTGTACTTGTTTCATATTTTTCTTATTAGTACTTTAATTTAAAATAGATAATTGTTTCTACATTATGTTTGCATCAAATATTATTTATAATCTTGAGATTAACATGTATTAAATTATTAATGAGTAGTATTTTAGAACCTGACTGTTTCAAACTTGTCTCCTTTATAAGAGGAAAACACTTAATTTTGCTTTTTTTCTAGAAATGAAAAAATTTCTCCTTTATGCAAGGCGTTCTGAAATCAGAGGAGTGGATATTGCATGCATGCCCAAGATCTCGCGAGGAGAATGGAGGAGAAGGGATTGTGGTGTGGCCATCCCCCCTGGGGGGTGATTTCTCGCTTTCTGTCTCTCAGTCTGTCTCTTTCCGGAGAGCACACGTGCCCTATAGCAAAAACCTCTCCAAAAAAAAGAAAAAGAAACCCAAAGATCAAATAAATTACTGAGAATTTCTTGGCATTTTTAACCAAATGCCTAGAAAAATGATGACTTTAGAATTATAAGTTGTTTTGTACTTGTTTCATATTTTTCTTATTAGTACTTTAATTTAAAATAGATAATTGTTTCTACATTATGTTTGCATCAAATATTATTTATAATCTTGAGATTAACATGTATTAAATTATTAATGAGTAGTATTTTAGAACCTGACTGTTTCAAACTTGTCTCCTTTATAAGAGGAAAACACTTAATTTTGCTTTTTTTCTAGAAATGAAAAAATTTCTCCTTTATGCAAGGCGTTCTGAAATCAGAGGAGTGGATATTGACAATCCATATTTTAACTTTATCACGGCATTTACAGTCCCTGATATTGATGATGTTACTGTGATAGACTTTGATGCATCTGAAGAACGTTTGTATTGGACAGATATTAAAACACAAACCATTAAGCGGGCTTTTATTAATGGAACTGGATTAGAAACTGTTATTTCAAGAGGTAAAAAGACTTGCACTTTACAACTTAAAAATGTTTGTCATACAATTTGTAATACTCATAAGTCTCTTTTATGTTCTTTCTCTATTATTCATCTTTATGCTTTAAATTGAAAGTCTGAATTGATGATTCAGAGATTTAATAATATGCTATATCCTTGCAATTGTAGACTGCCATAACTAAATAGCATGTAGCAGACTGAAAACTAGAAATTTACTTATATAAGAAGAAAAATTTCAAAACACAGCTCCTTAAAGTTTACATTTATCTAAGTAAACAGATTTGAAGAAACTACCATCCGTCTCCTGAATGAGTGGATTGAATCATGACTTTTCAGTAAATGTTGTTGAATTAACCATTAAAACAAAAGAGTAACTTTCCCAACAGCGAAAACATTGCCAAAGTGAATCACACGTTTAAAGGCAATAGCTGAACTCTAAATATTTAACACTGAATGATCTCAATTAAAAAAGAAAATCTGCATATTGTTATTTCTGAATCACGTATTGTTTTATTGCATACATTTCATTGAGCACCTGTTTGTTATGACTGTAAAACTAAACAAGACACAGCTTCTCTTCAACTTTATGACCCCTAACTTGCTAAAGGATCTTGGAAGGGTTAGGGGAAAGGGTAATCAGTAATCCATATAAATTTATCCAACACCTACACTTTGAAATATAACAAAAATTTAAAATCAGGTCATACTTAAATGAGGACCAGTCTCATAATGAAAGCAACAAGATCTGTAGGTTTTTAATGTATGGTCCATTTCATGAGTCTTCCACACATAGTACTAGAAATCTAGCTTGAATGAGTAACCTCTAGTAGATTTGGGAATATTTGAATACTAAACTACTCTTATATTTAGACTAGCTCTTTATCCATATCTAGTTATACCATTAGAATAACTTGAAGAATTAATTGGTTATAAACTTGTTTCATATATTTATTTTCAACTTACCAAAGGAAAGATCTTTCTGAAAAAAACAATGCAAAGATTTTCTCTTTATAGATTTTTAGAGGGACAAGGGGAAAATGGTTGGATAATCGCTTACATACTGAATTAAATGTAAGAGCAATCCCTAATTTAAAGTTATTAAACTCCTTTAAAGAGCAGTTAAAGACTAGTCAATTCATTGATATTCTTATCAGAAATTCATCAAAGTCTAACAGGAAAGTGTTCAAGCACTTTGTTGTGAAAGAGGTATTTAACATTCCCATATTTATAGATTCTCTGAGAATCTATTTGATAAAAGATGCTGTGGAGTTAAAAAATTGGGAGACAAAAAAATTCTGTCTCTAATTATGAACTGATATCTAGTACTGGTTGTAATTTGGTGAAAAAATAGACTTATTTTTATTTAGCAGACTTATTTACAAATATTCTTATTTGTCTAAGTTTATTTGTTCCATGAGTGTGAGAGAATGAGATGTAGCACCTCTGACAGGGTGTGGAGTCTACATCCACCCACAGCTCCAGCCAGCCTGCACACTAGACACCTATGTGCCCGGTATACTCAGAAAGGTCTGCAGAAGTGAACCAGCAATGTTTCTATGTGTGTCTGCCTCACAGAGCTTCACATTTTACTTCTGCACCTCCACTTGATCCCTCTACTTGCAATTATTGACTAAAATTTGAGCAATACTGTTTTTCTCACTTGTAATACATATACAGAGGCTCCTTGATTATATGATGAGATCATGCCCAGATAAGTTAAAAATATTGTTAAGTTGAAACACATTCACCTACAATACATTTTAGCTTAGTCTGCCTTAAATGTGATTGGAACACCTACATTAGCCTATAATTGAGCACAATCAAATAACACATAACTTATTTTATAATAAAGATCAGAATTAAAAATTAGAAATATGGTTTATAGTGAATACCTATCACTTCCTCACCATTGTAAAGTCAAACAATTGTAAATTAAACTATCAAGTCAGAGACCAGATGTGCTTGTTAAGATGAATAATTATCAATTCAGTCATTTTGACACATATTAGAACAGTTTCTATATGAGTAGAAATGAAAAGTAAGCCAGTAGAGATTTAATTGTATGCAGCACAAACCAAAAGAGATATACAAGATGCAGGCGCTGAAGAATTAGAAACCGAAATGTCAGCCTTTATAGGACAAGAAGTTGATTTATTTATTTATTTATTTACTTATTTTGGTTTGTTTTAATTTGCTACAGGATGCATCTGAGAAAGAGAAAGAGAGAGCACCCTTCAGAGGTGATGGTCACACTGCAATCCCTTTTTATCCATTCTCCTCTCAGGACTTTGGGCATGCACGCACACACACCCAGCAGGTTTTTCAAGCCCCTGGTCTGAGACTTGAACTGTCCAGTCGGCTATGTAGGATCTGGCCTCCTTATCCTCCATGCCACTGATTGATCCAAGACGAGGTGTTGATTTTTATGTTATGCTGCAATTGCTAGGAATCATGGAAGTGTTTTGAAGAGGGTAGGGCTACATGCTAACTTTGCCTTTGGAAAGGCCACTCTGGTTATTATATTTGTGGGGAGTTGTGCAGTAGGGAGCAGAGGAAGGAAATAAGGTAGTCAACCACCGCTCTAGTGGCTTTAATAAGAGATAATATCATTCGGAATGAGGATGGATAAACCGTAGATGAGGGAACTTGGACAGGTTAAAGAAATAGCAAAGAGTAAAAACATAACATGATAAGAATTAATTGGACTCTAAAGTTAAGGAATAGGCATTGTAGAGGATGATGCCTCCATTTCTAGCTTATCCTGAGGTTAAATGTGTCTTTCTCTTTCTTCTAGAGAAACCTTGTTAAAGATTGGTTTACCTTTTCTTTGGTAGAAAAACTTGAGGTGAATTTGTGTCAGTTAAGCTTCTCAGATCTCAAAGGATCTCAAATCCCACCAGTAATTATACTTTATTTTATCCTTTCATCTTTCAGAGTCTCTGTGAATGACTCTGTGGAGACTTTTGCTTTATTTCTTACATTATTGGCATCTATATTTTATTCACTTAGCTGTCCTGTTTCTATTGGACTTTTTCCCAAAAGACTTCACTTACCTTCATAGTCTATATAAAATCTAAAATCCATTTCAAAAAGTAGGCCCCAAATATGTCTATTGTGCCTACCATCTCTCATTATATTCTTCTGGAGAAGACCATTTTCTGAGAACAGCGAAGCTCTTTAGCCCGAGCTTTCATGCAGGGCCTAGAAATATTAGATGGTCAGGAAAGTCATGATGTATTTTTCTGTGTGTTTTTTAAGCAAAAATGTGTCATGACTTTCCAGACTACCCAGTAGTTTGCCTGCTTTGCAGGTTATAGAGACACTAAACTGCTCTTCATTCTTATATTATCATATGAGCTATTTGCTCTAGGTGGTTTGGTGCAGGTAAAATTCATAATAAGGGTAAATACTAATACATGACTTATAGACACTTATAAGCTACATAAATTTACAACAACTGGGCACACACACACATAACACACAAATATACAGCAAAGGTAATTTTATTCTAAGATAAATTAGAACTTATCAACTGTAATAATCTAATGCAAAAGTTTTCCGTGGTAGACTGCAACCCACTCTCTGCTAGGAATTACTTATTCTGCTTAAGAAGAAGTCCAAATATTTTTCAAGTATACATGCTCTCAAGTTTATTTGATGTGAGGAAGAATAGTTGTCATTTGTGTGACATTACAATTATCTTACTTAATCTTCACAAACGTTACTATGTATGGATTATTTTCAAGAGGCAGATGAGAAAACTCAAGCTCACACAAACTAAAACCTTAAAACCAAACTGAGGAAATGATTAGAGACAAATTCACACTCAGGACTACATCTTTAGACCTCCTGTTGTCTTATCACCTGATGACAAGAGGGTTTGGGACTTTATCCGAAGCTGCTATGTTTTAATTACATCAACCCTGGGAATTGTCCTTTTAAGATGGTCCTACAAGTTCAGTTGCCTCTCCTGAGTACTTATTTTTGCATTGCCAAGAATTAAATTTATTTGATCATAGGTTGCCTATAAAAATTCTTTAAAGTACCGCTGGAAATTAGTATCATAAGAAAAAGACTTTAATTGATTTAAAATTCTAATATGAGTCATAATTGGCATTTGTATCTATTGTAATTTTGTTACTTATTCCTCATACTGTGCTTTGAAGTACATATTATTTCCTGCTTTTGTAGAAGAGGTACATCTTATTTTCTGTTTAGATTTGCCATTCTAGAATATATCAGAACTTTGCTTGCATCCAAGTTTGAGTTCAGGTCTTTTGACTCTGAAGTTATGGCATTTTTTTTCTTTAAGTGACCCTTACTTTCAGACATATGGCATCTCAGCAAATTGGACGAGAGAGGTTTTACAATAACCACGTGGTTTGTACACAATATTCCCTTCGAGTGTTCACTTAAGGTACACTCAACATACTCTGCAGTTTATCTAGGAGTATCTGATAAAGTATATGCGTTATTCCATCCTCTTACCAAATATTTTAGTGTTTATTTTGAGATATGAGTGAAAGCTTTTAGAAATACATTGGCAGCTTTCTGAGATTATAGCCATTGTCAATAGAATTTCCTTTTTCATTGGAAAAGGCTACTCTTGTGTCTGATTATTTTAGGGCAACAAATACATGTCTATCTCTGGAAGTTTAGGAACTTTGGGCAAGTACAATTGACTGGACAAAGTGTCTTTTTAGTATTAGAGTAATCAAGTCTCTGAATGAACTGCATTGATACATTGAGATAAGCAGAAAACTAAAATACATTAAAGGAAGATATAAACTAAAAGGATAGCTCTTATTTTTTAAAGAACACTCTGATGTGGTAGTAACTGTATACTGATAAGCTGTTTTTTAAATTCATATATTTATCTTTGTAACTTCAGAGATTTAGACCATTTTAAACCCTGATATTTGATTACATTTCCCTTGCATAAAAAGTAATTCTCAATAATACTTTGAATTTCATTGTACTTATTTGGGAGTGAATTTCTATTCAAATTTAAAATGATACCCAATTCCCAATTCTAGCAATTATCATTTTGTCAAGGAGTATTAAAGATTCTCTCCCTCTATTCTGTAAGTTACCAAATTTAATTGTACTCAGTAACAAAAATGCTTAGAAGAGAAAAACTATTCTGAAAACGGGTTCATAGAAAAAGAGAAATGAAAACAGGTCAGTAATGACAGTGAAATATAAATTTTGGAAACAGATCCTGAATTGAAGTATGAAGCCTGGATAGGAGACATCTGCTGTTTTGTTTATGTTATGTTTGAATAGAATTTTCAATTTTCACTTCACCAGGAGGCATTTTAGTGGAAGAATGTCCACATCTGTGATTTAAAAAAGAAAGAGAAAATTAAAGAAAGAAAGAAAGAAAGAAAGAAAGAAATCCCTGCATCTATATGCCAGTCCATTAACTGTTAATAATAACAATAACAATAATGATAATACATAATAGGGGCTGAATGAATAACAGTAATAAACAGTAAATGAGTCATGGTAATAGTGGTAGGTACTAAATGAGTTATACACTCTATGCTTATTTTTTATCTTTCGGAAGGATAAATACTCTGCTTTATTTTATCCCACAGGCTTCAAAAAACTTTGCATTATATTCTGGGTTTTGTCTGAGACACTAGATTGGTAAGGGCATGGCAATTATCTAAAGGTCATTAACTGAGACAGTTCATAACCTCAAAGAGCTTCTTGTCTGTTGAAAGAGTAAGATGTACACAACGTAACATCTTACAAGAAATGAGGAGTTTAAGAAGAGTGTAAGCCTCTTCTCATAAAATTAAAACAAGGAATCTTGAGTTCTTACATGGGATTACCGAAGTGCTCACTGATGAGGTAGTAATTAAACTAGGACTTTGGGGGAGGAAAATGATTAAATTAATCCTGGTTGAGGAAAAGTCTGGAAACTTCAGGCATAGAACAAATACTGCGGGGTAGCTACATCTAGTAGAAGAGTAAACTAGAAGTTTAATATGAAGACAGCACAGAGGTGAAAAGCTGTTTTTGCTTTTTTTTTTTTTTTTCCTCAATGCAATGAAGAGACAATGAAGATTTTTTTTAAATGGGTATAAGTGATGTAAACTCTTTTAAAGATAAATCAGGTGGGAACTTGAAAGATAAATTTAAATGTGAGATTACTAACAAGGATGAGGTTACAGAATTTTTATTTTTTTTAAAGGTATAGTATGTATGGACATGCTAGAGAGAGACAAAGAAAGTGAGAGGGACGTTGAGAAGTCACCCCCCAGGGAGGATGGCCATCCACAGTCCTTTCTCCTCTTGGGATTTTGGGCACGAATACTCACATGTCCAGCATAATTTTCAGGCTGTCAGGTCTGGAATTTAAACTGTTGTCAGCCATGTTGGAGTCCCCTGCCTTAACCACCACACCCACTGCTGGTTCTTCAGAATTCTTTTTATCTTGCAAAAATAAAAGTCTACCAGTTAAGCAAAAACGTTTTATCTTTCCCTGCAACCACCATTCTACTTTCTGCCTCTATAAATTTAACTGTTCTATGTACTTTACATAAGTGGAATTATATAGTATTTTTTATTTGGGGACTGGCTTATTTCACTTAATGTAATATCCTCAAGGTTTATCCATGTTGTAACATATGTAACAACTTCCTTGCCTTTTAAGGCTGGATAATTTTCCATTGTTTATGTATACCACTTTATTGTTGTTATTAATTCACCTGTCAATGAACATTTGAATGGCTCCCACATTTTGGCTATTCTGAATAATGCTGCCATGAACGTGGGCAGGCAGATAGTTCTTCAAGATTCTGCCTTCACCACTTTTGAGTGTGTACTTAAAAGTGGAATTGCTGGATCAGATGATAATTATTTCTCGCAAGTGCGTGTGCTCTATCATGAATAAAGAAAAATAATTGAACAAATAAGAGTATGTGAAAATAGCAATATATGTGTGAAACAGGCATCTCATTAATTACAAAGGGATTGACCAGATATATTGTTGTTGAGTTAGACAGCTGAGAAAAATTTTCCAGTTAAGATATAGAGAAAAAGTGATTTCATTTTTGTGGCTGAAGGGATGATGTTACCAATCATTTGGCCTATTTTGCTTAAAATTTAGGCCAGTTGTGATGAGGCAGGACATGAAATCCAAGCAGTTCTCCTTCAGGTTGGAAAGGTCTGGACAAGTCTGAAAATCTGGAAACATACTAATATAAAGGCAGTCTAAGGTAACCAGTTAAAAATGAGAAGATTGAGAAGGCAGTGATATTCAAACTAGACAGAAAGCCAGGCTAAGGAATTTAGATACCACTTTCTGAGTGGCTAGAATTATTGAATACCTTGGGGCAAGTGAAGGTCATGACCCAGGGCTCTAAAATCTGGTAGCAACTGAATCAATTGCTTGAAAGAGGGAAAGAATGAATGCTATTGCAATATTAAATATTAAAGCAAGAAATAGATTTGAGAGGGCATGAACCACAGTATTAAGAGGACTAAAGAGGTGCTAATAGTTTCCATTTGCTATGCTTTTCCATTTAAGAGCAGAATGTGTTCTTTAGTCTGTGTGTGTCAGAGTCAATCAGAAATAAAAAGATTTTTAGCAGTGAAGACAGCTACAAAAGCCTTGGAGACATATCTTTTAGAGGAAATAAAAACTTTATTATTTTTGCCAATGACAAGCAATCCAGAGTAAAAAGAGGCAAATACTAAGTTATTGGATTGACAGCGTATTTCTCTGCCTTTTGTTGAGCTGCATAAACACACATCCTCTAATGTACTATTCACAGCAATCCCATGTATTGTCTATAATTAGTCCCATTTTACAGATAAAAGAGGATATGGAAAGATGTCCAAGTAACTTGATTAATAATTAAATCTAGACACTCAGTCTGGAACATAAACTTAAGTCTTCTCATTACATCAGTATTTTTTTTTTTTTTTTTTGAGAGAGGTTTTTGCTATACGACACGTACGCTGGCCAGACAGAGAGAGACAGAGAGACAGAAAGTGAGAAATCATCCCCCAGGGAGGATGGTCACGCCACAATCCCTTCTCCTCCGTTCTCCTCTCAGGATCTTGGGCACGCACGCACACGCACCTGGCGTGAGTTTTAAGCTACCGGGTCCAGGACGCAAACTGAGGTCAACTACGTGGGAGTCCAGCGACATAGTCATTATGCTAACTGCTGCTTCCCACATCAGTATTTTTTATTTAGCAACGAATAGGTTCCAGAGAGTAAAGAGAGGATCCTACATGGCAGAGAGTGGTTTGGGTCCAAGACCTGGTCACTTGAAAAACATCACTCCAAGCACATGTGTGTGTGTGTGTGTGTGTGTGTGTGTGTGTGCGCGCGCACGCGCTTAGAATCCTGGGAAGACAATGGAAAAGAAGGGATTGCAGCTTTGCCATGGCCTTAGAGGGTGACTTCTCATTTTCTCTCTCTATTTCTCTCACTCTTTGTCTCTCTCTAGGAAGCATACACACCCTATAGTGAAAACTAAAGGGAAAAAATATAAATAATAAAAGTATTTTTGAGCAGAAAATAGCCTTGGTTGGTAACATAAGGCAGAAGCCCACCATTCCAATAGCATCATTGTAATCTACCCTGAGCTACCATGTCTCTAAGTCTTTACTTGCTGTCTTAGTTATAAATATATAGGGTTGGTTTTTTTATTATTCATGAATGAGCATGTATGTGTAAGAGAAGGAGAGAAATGAGCACCCTCCACAGGGTTGACTCAGACCAGGATGCCATCCCTCTAGGCCTCCAGCATGTAGGAGCGTGGGCAATCACATGTCAACCTATTGTGGTTCACATACTGAACTGAAGTCACCATATGGGACCTGGCTTCTCTAGCACATTATAGCCACATCGCAGAGCAGTACCACATTGCTGTCTTAAATTTTGAACTAGCTGATAAATTTTACAAATTTTCATTTTCACATGAAAATATCTAGTTTATTGACTTGGTTTGAAAAGAATGTGTTCTAATCCACTCTGTTTTTTCTTTCTTTTTTTTTTTTTTCCATTTTGCCAGAGGGCTTATGCACCCACCAGAGAGATACAGAGAAACAGACAGAAGAGGGAGGAAGCATCACAGAATGGGGCATGGTCACACCACAATCCCTTCTCCTCCATTTCTTCATCTTTTTAGAATTTTTGGCATGCACACACACATCCCCAGTGTGTCTTTCAAGCCAATAGGTCTGGGATTCAAACTGTATAATCCAGCTCCCATAACTACGAGGCCAAGTGGGCTAGCCCATTGTTCCATTTTTAACAGGCAGTACTTGAATCTGGGTGATTTAAGAGAATTGAGTATTATTCAGCTCATGGTTTAGAGGCCCAGAGCCCTGGAGTAAATTCTGGCTAGGGTCTTGCAGAATCCCAAATCCTGAGGTGTAATATTAGAAGGGCACATGAGGTGCAGCTGTGTTCATCAGGGTCTCTGTCCCCTTCTAGATCCATATAAACCCACTAGGACTCAAATATAGGGACCCGGTCCTAAGACTTAATCACTCCCAAAGGCCCCATCTTTGAGCACTATGAAGGTATGAAGTTTTTTCTTAATACCTTCACGATATGATCAGTTCTAACACATAAATTTGTGAGTACACTCAAACCATTGTAGAATAAAAAATAAAGTTGTGGCAATTTGACTGAAGCTAAGTAGAGGCTGCTCTGTGGCTTAGATTTGAATCACTGTTCTTGAGGCCAGCAGGTGGCATGGTTGCTAAGGTGCTGGACACACACATGCCAATTTTGTAGTTCAAGACCCAGATCTGGTAGCTTGAAAATCATACCACACAAGTGTGCATGCTTGTCCAAAATCCCAAGAGGAGAATGGAGGAGAAAGGAGTGCAGTGTGGGAGGATGATTTCTCACTTTCTCTCTCTGTCTTGTCTGGAGAGCACTCACAATATGGCAAAAATCTTAAAATTAAAAAAAAGGAAAGAAAAGAAAAGAAAAAATAAGAAAGAAAAAGAAAAGATTTCACTATTCTTGAGCAGCAACAATGTCACCCGAGAGCTGCTAACAACCACAAAATCCTGGACCTTTCCCCAGAACTGTTGAATTATTGATTTAGAATTTTTATTTTAACGATGTACAGTTGTCTTGTCATTTTGAGGAACAGGGGCCAAGAGGCAAAACCAGATTAGAGTCGTCAAAAGCCACAGACTGGGGACTAATCTGGCTGACTTAATTTGTAAATATTTTTAAAAGATTTTCTATACTCTAACATTTATTTTTATCTTTTTTTTTGTAGTTAAAATGTTCAATTGTACTTAAACTTAAATTCTGTCATTGTTTTTCAGATGCCTACTTCAATTATTAAGAAGTAGCAACCAAAATATTCATATGGTTGTCATAAATCCAAACATAATTAGTTTTTAGGAATTCCTGAGGAATTCACATCAGAAGAATGTTGAAAGGATTTTAGTTTTTGTTTGTTTGTTTGTTCTGTTTGCTCATACCTCTGTTAATTTCTGCTAATTATCCATCTTGAAAGATGACTTGGGGGAACAGCAGATGACGTAATGGTTACGTTGCTGGACTCCCATGTATTTGACCGTGGTTCGAATCCCAGACCTCCCAGACTTGTTTGAGTGCATGCTCAAGATCCTGAGAGGAAATGGAGGAGAAGGGATTATGGCATGGCCGTAACCCCACAGCGGTGATTTATTGCTTTCTGTCTCTCCATCGCTCTCTGTTTCTCCAGCAAGTGCATGCCCTCTATAGCAAAAAATGTCTCAAAAAAAAAAAAAATGGCTAGGGCCAACTGGTGACATGGTGGTTAAGGCAGCTGGATCCTATATGGACAACTGTGCAGTTTGAGTCCTAGATCTGGTGGCTTGAGAAACACATCTGATGAATGGGCATGTACCCAAAATCCAGAGGGGAGAGGAGAGAAGAAGGAATTGTGACATGGTTGTTCTCCCTGCCGGGAGTGCTTTCTCACTCCACTCCCCAGTTCTCTCACTTCTGGCGAACACACCCACCCTATACTGAAAAGAGACCTGAAATAATAATAATAATAATGATAATAATAATAATAATAATAATAAAATAAGTAAAGATGACTGAGGACTTTTTTTAAAAAGTTGGATTTTAAATTTCATTTCATCAACAAATTGGCACTTAAAACATGAAATAGCCCACTTGTTGATAGCTCATGGTACTTTTCCCAACTATTCAAAAATGTGCTACAAACTGGAGAAGCAATTACTCTAATTTGGATTTTGGACACCTTGGACCACAAGACTGCTGCTAGTGTCTGCTCCTAAGTGGTTACTAGTGAATCATTGATGGTTGGTGCAATTTCAATGCTAATTGTTGTTTCAGGTTTTCAAATGGCTCAGCAGTAAAACATCAATGATTATTTAGGCTTTAAAAAGGACTGATATGGGAATGAGATTACAGTCTTGTACAATTTTACCTAACAAATTAAAGTGTAAATTAGATTTTCTCTGTGACAGAAAATAACTTTCTTGGAGAGAAAACAAAATGAGAAACTTGATTCATTTTAATTTTCTTTTTCCTATTTTACAGATATTCAGAGTATCAGAGGGCTAGCAGTGGATTGGATCTCGCGTAATTTATACTGGATTAGCTCAGAATTTGATGAAACACAAATTAATGTGGCACGACTAGATGGCTCTCTGAAAACCTCCATTATCCATGGAATCGATAAACCACAATGTCTTGCTGCTCACCCAGTCAGGGGGTAAAGTATGATTATTTTTTTTTAAGTTTTTCCAAAATTACACATATCTTTGCTCTTATTTTATATAAAAGCATTGTTTAATTTAGAAGATACATACATATCAGTAACAGAGTCAAAAAAGCAAATGCAAATATGAAAATTATGAAAGTGATTGGTGGCTAGAGATTTTTGTTATCTATATAAAATAATATTTTTTAGGGACAGCAGGTAGCATGGTACTGGACCATGAGGTACTGGACTCTCACTTGGTCAACTGTGGTTTGAGTCCTGGACTCAGCAGCTTGAAAATCACACTGGGCTTGTGTGGGACCATGTCCAAAATCCCAAGAGGAGAATAGAATAGGAATTGTGGTGTGGTCACCCCCCCCGGGGGGTGATTTCTCATTCTCCCTCTGTCTATCCCTCTCTTTTTCCTCTCTTTCTCCTAAAACAAACAAACAAACAAACAAAAAAACCCTAAAATAATAATAATATTTGTTATATATTGTTTTAGGATTTTATTAATTTATGTTCCCAAGGGATAACGGTTTCGGAATAAAAAGAGAGGAAAGGGAAAATGGTTGATTTTCTTTCACATTCCAGTTGTTAATGACTCATTTGTTGCACATTCTTTTTCCATTTGCTGACAAGTAGATCATATTCTTCAGTCACCTGGTAGTCATCATATACCATTGAGGGAGCTTATATAGGGCTATAAGAATTCTTTTCTTTGCACCACTTTCAACAGGAATGGCTGAAATGAGTTTGTTCTTCTGTATGGTGTCTGATTTCCTCACAGCCAGGAGATTTGAATCTTGGTGAATTACTTAAGATGAAAATAATTTACTGTAGTTATAGTTAAATATTCAGTTTTAAATGAAGAAAGAAAAAGAGAATGAGGTAATTATCCTTCAATGACAGGAATAAGCAAGAGTGGCGCTTTCTTTCCAGTCAAATGCGTAGGTTATTGTCAGCAAGCGACTCAACAATTTTGGTTCTTCCTAAAAAGAATGAATCCTGAGCTAAGAATGCATTTTGATATTTACTTTGTTCTTTAGTGTATATTTCTATTCAATAAGTAAATCTACATCTAATATCTTTCATTCATACCTCTTTGAATGAAGGAAACTCTACTGGACAGATGGAAACACAATTAACATGGCAAATATGGATGGCAGTAATAGCAAGATACTCTTTCAGAATCAGAAGGAACCAGTTGGTAAGTGTTTTGTTGTTATTTTATAGTTAATTACTAAAATTTTAATGTGACAAATTTGTACAATGTACCTGTGATCTAGAGCCTGAAAGAAAAGATTACAGATTAGGCATATAAATTAAATCAGGCATTGATCAATTTCATCGAATTAATTGGATCTATGTGAGGTAAGGAGGAAATATCGTATATTTGGATGGAAAGAAAAGCCCTTTTGTTATGAGAATTTGGCAGTATTAAGTATTAAAATTGCTAAAAACTTAACGTAATAAATAAATACCTGTTTTCGCTGGTCAATGTCTGTTCCAGTGCTATGGTAGGAATGTAATGTCTGATCATTACTGCGTAATTTTTATAGCTAAAATAATTTAGGCCTAACATTTAGTTTTTAGAAGTCTTTGTTCACTCTGCAATAGGTTACTTAGTTTTTCTACCTTTGCCAACCAATGCAAATCATCAGGTACAGCACAATGGTGCTGAAAGAGAACCTTGACTCATTCCCATAGAACATATGAAAATCTTAAAAACAAAAATTATTTTATAAGGTAATATGTTACATATTTGCAGAGATATCTATATAATACCACTCTTTGTATTTTAGTATTTATCTTTAAGAACAAAAATGATCATATTGCCTATATGTCATTTAAAAGTGTCATTTAGATACACAACATGAGGGACCAGCAGATGATGTAGTGGTTATGTCACTGGACTCTCACATAGTCTTTGGTTTGAGTCCAGGATATGGCAGCTTACAACTCAGTCCAGGCACACGTGTGTCCATGCCCAGAGTCCTGAGAAGAGAATGGAGGAGAAGGAATTGTGGCATGGCCATCCCCTCTGAAGGGGGGTGATTTCTCGTTTTCTGTTCTCTGTTGCTCTCCCTCTATCCAACAATCACATTCAAGAATCTCTCTAAAATATGCAATATTAATTAAATTTTTATAGTTTATTAAATGTGCATAGATGGAATAAACAATCAAAGATCATAATTTTGTTTTGAACTGAATACAGTATATTTTTGAATCTGGGAAAAATTTAATATACCATGAAACTTTCCACATTTTCACTTAGTTTTGAAGTAAATAAATACGCTGACTTGAAGTAGCTAATTTTTAATAGTGATGATTCAACAAAGATAAATTATCAATAAGATTTGGAATAATTACTTCCATGCTGTCTATGGAATATATCTCTAATGTAAAAGGATATTGTTAACAGCTCCTTCCTTGGACTGTTTGTTCTTGTACACAATTGAAATTCACAGTAGTGTTAGAAATTAAAGGCAGATTGAAATGCTAATACTTCTGTGTGGAAGATGATAGAACAAAAGAAACAAGAAGCTCTACAAGATTAGGACTTACACATAGGACTTAATTTGGACTAAAGCAATTCAGTTGTTTCTTATCTGGAGTTGTTCAGAATATTTAATATTGAAAAGGGAGTAGAATGGAAATAGCATAAGCAAATAGAGTCCTTGCATTGTAATTTGGTAGCCATAGGTTACACTAAAATGTTAATATATGCACTTGTTTCCATAATGAGGAAATCTTATCTCCTTTAATACTAAATATCTATTTCCCTACTCAAAATAAATTAAAGAAAATAAAAAGCCTAACAGTTTATATTAAAAAACAAAAGTGTTTGAGGGAAGCATTGGTGTTAAAATTTGCACTTTGTAGTTGCCCCCTCAGGTACTAGGTAACAAATATTTTTAATTGTGTGTAGATGATGATGGAACGTTTATTGACAAATATTAGATATTTATATCAGCTATTACTATATTTAATTAAAAATGTTCAAAATGACACTTTTGACTAGATATACTATTTTAGCATAAATAATTCAGAACTTCATTTCAAACTATAACTTATATCAGCCTTGAATATGGCTTTTATTAGACACGCATTCACTCATATCCATATTTTCATATCTGATCTTGCACCAGGCCTGCTCTTAAAAATCTGACACTGTCCTTTTTCTTAAGGGACATAAGAACCTAAATTATTCTAGATTCCATTAAGTAAATTAACTCTGTGACCTTGAGCAAGTTACTATTAGCTTGGTGGTACTTGGTTTTCTTATCAGTATAATCAATGTAAATGTCTTTTTTATAAAGTTCTCATGAGAATGGAAACATAAAACTTATGAGGAAAACATCTGGCCCTTAATAATAAACCTGTTAGCAGTAGCAGTAGTATGTACTCTGGGTCCAATAGACTGAAATTTGAATGATTTGATTGTAAAATGAGGAGTGTGAATGAGTTTTCTGAAGAATAAACAGAACAGATTTCACAGAAATCTATCAGAAGAAATATATGTATTTCCTGGGGTTTCTGAAATGAGCAAATTTGTATGCAAATATAGAGGTTTAACTCAACATTATTTTGCTGCTAATCCTAAGAGGCAAAGAAGTTTGACATACCTGGGTTCCACTCTTGGAGCACCCCAGCACAGCCCCAGCACAAAGGGACAACTGCTCTTGCAGCTCTTAAAGTGGTTTACAAATAGGCATTATTTACAAGTGCCTTCTGGTAATTTCCTGCTTCAGCTAACTAACTGGTCATGTGAACCAGGTGCTAAGATTTATAGTCTCCCAATACTGAAGGAGAAACTTGTTATCCCTACATAAGTGCAGCAAATTATCTGTTTCCAAAATCTGAATGCTCTCTGGCAAATCCTAAAAGCATTGCATTTGTCGCACTTCTTTCTGTGACAGAAATCAGTATTTTAGATAGTAAAGAAAAAAAACACAGATGAAGGGTCTCCTCCCTCTATTCTACCTCACCTCCTGCCCATGAGTAATATTTCTATGTTGACAGGTTACTAAAATTTCCTTTCATAACCTTAACTGTCCATTCAAAATAAGTAAATAAATTGTTTAAGGTCTATATTTAAGAGGAAAAAAGCATTTCGGGAACTCAGAAACTAGGAACATCTTCTACCGATTTTCACATTCACACAAAACATTCTTTTTGCTGTGTTTGAGGGACAACCTAGTTGGGGAAAAACATGCTTGTGAAACCAAATCAATCTGAATGTGAATCTCTGCTTGATACCTGTTAACTCTGTGTGACTTTAAGCAGGATGCTTGCATTTTTTCTCTCTCTCTCTTCCTTTGTTTTCTTTTTTTTCTTTTTTTTTTTTTTTTTGCATGGGGTGTGTGCGCTTGCTGGAAAGACAGAGAGACAAAAAAGCAAGAAATCACCCCGTCCGGAGGGGATGGCCATGCTACAGTCCCTTCTCCTCCATTCTTCTCATGGCATTTTGGGCACATATGCACACGTGCCTGGCGTGAGTTAAGCTGCTGAGTTTAAGACTTGAACCACAGTTGACTACATGGGATCCTATGGTGTAACCACTACACCTTCTTCTGGTCCCAACCCCTTACCATTTCTAAGGCTCGGTTTCATTTTCTAGAAAATGGAGATAATAGCACCTAACTTGTGAAGTTATTTTTAGAATTAAAAACAGGGCCAGGTGGTTGAGTGGTGTGAAATGCAGCTGGCCCACCTGGGAAAGATCTTGGGATCCTCTCCTGGGACCTTGCTGACCTCCCCATGACACTGGGTGTCCATGGATTTCCTTGCTCTTAACTGAAGCAAGTTTGGCTGAGACTAGAGTGTTGTACCATGAAGACCCTGCTGGCAGGTGTCCCCTTCCCAAATAAGTAAATAAACTTTTTAAAAGCTTACATGCAATATCTCATTCTTTGGCAATTCTGCTTACTTACGTACTTCAGAGAATTCTTAAATATATGCTTAAGGAAATAAGTACAAGGAAATTCATTAAATAGTTCTTTATCATGGTAATACAAAATTTGAAGCTAGCCTAAATCTTCAGCAAAACAAAAATGAATAAATATTGCATGTTCATTGCTAAATACAAAATAAATACATGTTTATGTATATATATTGAGAAGCAATGAAAAAAATCAGTAGAATGATACATACTTATGATGCCATGTGAATAATTTCAAAATGCAACATTAATGTATATTGCTCATGGATATACATGTTTACCAAACTATGAAAAACATAAACTGGAAATATATACAACAAATTTATAATGGCAGCTGTCTTTGCTAAGAGAAAATAATAATATTTAAAAGGGAGCTTTCATTAAAGGGGACTTGTGTTAACAAAATTTAGTTTATATTTAATAAAAAGATTCAAATTAAATATGCACTATGAAATATTAATTGTGTTCAATGCTACATAGTGAGTGTACTAATGTGCTCTCTACATTGAATGCTGGATTCTCATATCACCAAAACAACCTGTTATTTAGACAAAGCTGAGTTTCTTGCTTATAGCAAACAGTAAGAGAACTCCTTCTTTGCTTCTTTCTTTCTCTTCCTTCCTTCCTTTCTTTCTTCCTTTTTTTCTTTTTCTTTCTTTCTCTCTCTCTCTTCTTTTTCTCTCTCTCTCCATTCTCTCTATCTCTGGTAGTATGTATGGATGTACATGTGCCTGTGTGTGTGTGTGTGTGTGTGTGTGTGTGTGTGTGTGTGTGTGAGAAGTGCAGGGTCTCATGGATCAGGTCTCATCATACTTTGATCCCCTTTCCCCAGTCCTGCCAGCTCAAGATCCCCCAAGTGAGTCCTGATATGAATACTAACTTTTAGTAGTGTGTCATTGGAGAGAGCAAAGTTGATGTAGAAATTAAAATGTGAAAGTCTGTCCTAGGGTAGGTCTTTCAATTGGAGAGATTTGGTCAGGATTAAATGAGAATGAGAATTATTATATAACCATTTCAGATTGGTGAATACAGCAAGAAGATTTTGAGGGAAAGTGGTTCAGTCTTAAGAAGTGAGCTGTCATTTGATGCTTTTTTGTTTTTTCTTGGTTAATAGTTTCTTCTAGTACTAAAGTTATATTGCTGCAGATAAAGGAACAGCAAAGCCATCTCAATATGTAAAATAAACTGTGTTTTGGTTTTGATTTTTATTTATAAAATTAAGCCTTTTTTTCATGGATCCTTTGGTTTTTAACTCATTTAAACTTTTTTTGAAACTTATGTTGTAAAGAAATTGTACACTGGTAAATTCTTGCACCAGCTGCTTCTAAAAAACAGACCCACAACAGTCAGAATTGTATCAGAGAAGCAGAGGCCTGCCCCTCAATCACACATATGTACGATTCTTTGCAAATTTATGGTTCATAAGATATTGGGAAACTGATCATAGATTGTGGATATAAACTTTTCTGTATCTATGGATGTATAATTTTGCAAGCATAGTGATTTTGTATATTTGGTCCAATACAGATTTTCACATATGCTTAACTAAAATCTAAATAATAGACCTATTAAACATAGAAAATAAAGTTAACAGACATTTATGCTTTCTGAATGAGAGTGGATAAATGACTTTATTATATTGAACTCATCATGTATAAACTTTGATATATATCACTACAAAAATATAATAATGTGTCCATTTTAGCTCAGAAGGAAAAAAAAGAAATGATGTTTGAGAATATTTTATAACTAATAGTCATAATAGATCCACATACTGATATTAAAAAAAAAGAGAGAGAAGAAAGAGAAGAAATGGAGAAAGGAGGGAAGGAAAAGAGGAAGGAAGATAGACAACTCCACAATCAACCCTTCATTCTTAAATCTTAAGTAGCTGCTGTGTTAATATTTTATGCTAAGTGCTATGGAAGACTCTATATCATACTTGTTCTGCAATATTTATGTCCTAGTGAGGAATATGGTGAAGGTATACATGTTGGTTTGTGCATGCATGGGAATTTTGAGGAAAAAAGAAGGGAAATAAAGAAGAATTCTATAAGGTGCCAGTTCCTGGGAGAAAAGGTGAAGAGGAGAGATATGAACCCTTTCCTCATAAAGTTTATAATTTAAAGGCAATTTCAGTGTGACAGAAACTTTCTACTCTAGTCATAATTTTTGTCTTTTCATTCTCTTTTAACCGTCAGGCTCCTTCCCTTAACATTATTTTTCACAAGTTATTCCTTCACCCCAAAATATTACCTGTCTTCTTCCAATTTGGTTCACTCACCCCCATCTAATACGCCAAGTGTTATTTTTTCCAAGAAGCCTTTCCTGACCTTCCTGATTAAGCTGAAAAGATACCTTTAGCCCTCTATATTTTTGTCCTTGTCATTATTTTAACTTTCTGTTCGGTTGTTGAATATTTGACTAGCTACTGTCTCACGAACTAGAGAGGAAATGCTACCACTTTAAGAATTCTATGCTTTATTTAATTTTTTTCCCTCAACTTATAGCTCAACAGTTGCACATAAATAGATTTTCAAAGAATATTGTTGAAATGAGTAGTATTTCTTACCCATGGCAAGAGCTTACAAGAGTGAATAAACATATTAAATGTCTTAGCCAAATAAGATGACTTGGTGAATGTGTGGTATCTAGGAAGAGTGTTTTTAGTGTCAGTATACACTTGATCATGTGGCTATGAAATCATGTTGCGTTCCTTCCGATGCATGCGATGGATAGGAAACAAATGATCTCAGATTTACCATTATAACATAATTTTCTCAAAGTGTGGTATGCAAAAAATATTTTAACTGGGTTTCTTAAAAATAAATACATGGGTAGCTAGGGAGGGAAATTTGGAAATATTCTGTCTCTAAATTGATGTTTCCACCTGTTCTTCTTCCAGTGTCTCTTTGTTCCCCTTTCTAACCCTGTGGCCATTTGGCTCTCATTACCACCTCATTGGGGAATTTATCATAAGGAAAATAAGAGGCTAAAATAGAATTGGTCAAGTTATTGACTTGTTGACAAATCCTCTTAGCACAGGGATTAAAGATAAAATCAAATTCATTTTATAGAACCCCCTCATTCATTCTGACCCTATTAATTTTCAAATCTATTCCAACAGGCTTCATCCTGACTAAAGAGATTAAAAGCATGTGCATAGTAACTATTTCTTTATGTTATAGCTTTTTCCCACTGTGTGTCTGAAACATTTGCTCAAAATATATTTAATAAAATAGTTTATTAGACAAAATACTCAATATTTTCAGATTATTGAATTTTCTATTTTTTAAAACCTATTTTTTACTCTATTTTTCCTGCTTTTATGAACAATATAAAGCCATGATACAAATGACTAGATAAAATCTTTTGTGGTTTTATATATAAATGTAAACTGCTGTTTAATATACAATTAAGGTTAAGTCTCACAGACTTTTGATATAGAAGAATATTTGAATAACTAAAAAAAATCTAAGCCATGGTAATCTGACTTTACAAGATTCTTTCTGAACTATACCTTTGAGATAATATTTTGAAATAGAATTTTATAGTACTGTGAAAGAAAACATGAATGTGTAAAAAAATAATGCAAATCAATTTCTGCTGGTTTACATGATAATTAAACCCACAAAATACTTATATACATATGTGTATTTGTCACCGCATTATTTATTCATTATAATTTCATTTACACACTGCAAAGCAATTATTCTAATTATTATTTAATGATGAGCCTGTCTGGATGAGTTCTGGTTTAAACAACTTGACCTCTGAATTTCTTAAGCAATTTCCATGAAGAAAATTAGATGTGAGAGATTGAGCCATTGTTCAGTTGATTTCCTTCTCATACATATTATTGTCAGAAGATAATTTTTTTTTTTTACCAAATGTGGTGGGGGGGCAACACACAAAAACTCACAATATTTTGCCTGTGAGGATGGAGAGGCATCCACTCCTAACAATCATTAACTGTCATCTTTTATTGGTGCCTATAGTTTCACTATGAAGCTAAATCTTGGTGTTTGTGTGCCATTAGTATGAGATCTCTGATCCAAAGAACCATGACCACTTTGGCCACAAAAATAGACATTACAGTGACTGCTTTTTAAGCACTTAGGATGTGTTAAGCATTTAGAAAATGTTTTACATTAGCCATTGTACAACAATCATTTGTGGATGAATGTTTTTTTATCCTTTCTTCATAGAGTTTGAAACTGAGGCTTGTTGAATGAAGTTGTCCTTGATGAATGGTAGAGTTAGAATTCAAATCCAAGTTTATCCGCTTACAAAGCCATATTAAATCTCTACCATTAAGTTACACCCAGAGGGGGTGATTTCATATAGTAATTACCTGACCTCAAGCAAAGATCAGAGAATAAAACTAGTATTCTTACAAGCATGGCAAGTGAGAAAGAGAAAAATTCAGAGCTTGGGTACTCCTGAGAAATGCAGGCCCAATTAGGACACCACAGTCAGCTTTTCTAGGCAGCCTGAAGTATGCAAGAACCAATTTCACCTCTGTGCCAATTGTGTCTCACAATTAATTATTTCTGAATCTTTAAATGTTAGTTTTAAATAGCAATGCTGCTAGACTTTCTCGTTTGTGGACTTTTTATATTGTAATTCACTGATTTCCCTTGCTTGTTTGCTGTTAAATCCATATGTGTGGCATACTCGAAAGAGAAGTGGATCATAATCTTATCAAAACACTCCACTTGGCATTTTATGAGTGTGTATCACTAAAGCCTGACTAATTCAGCCTTCAGGCTTCTGGGACTGAACAACTTTGTTTCTCTTAAATACAAATCTACACATTCTAGTTATCCATTGTTGAACTAAATATTCTCATTTAGGATTTCTAAGCACTAACTATATACAAGATTGAGCAATAAATCTTGCGTAACAGTTGATTTTTACTTACTACCTAAAGTGATTTCCATTTTTAAGATGTCTTCATGATCATATTATAATGTTTTCCCTAAGGTCTCATATAAGCCAAGTTGGCTTGTCAACAGCATTATCCTTGAAGGCTTAGTGTAAGAATCAAGTATAATATATCTTTTATTTCCATGAGGATTTTCCTTTATATTCAGTGTAACCCCAATCGAAAGTCATTTATTTACTCAACTTTCAAGTACACCTTTATGAAATTTGGCAAACATTTTCTGTTATTTAATGATCCCAACCCATAAGCTATTTTTTGAAACATATTCACGGATAACATTCATAAGCATATTTTAACCACATCAAAATTATTTATTTTATTTAATTTTTGAGACTTTTGTTTGGTTGTTTGTTTTGTCATAGGGCGGGTGTGCTTGCCAGAGAGACAGAAAGTGAGAAACCACTCCCCCGGGGATGGCCACACTGGAACCCTTTCTCCTTCATTGTCCTCTTAGGATTTTGGGCACCAGCCTCTGAGTCAGGGACTCAAGCTGTGGTCTGCTACCGGGGCGGGGGGGGGGGGTCCAGCACCATAGCCAC